>NC_048225.1:88379909-88380121 GCF_002007445.2 Ailuropoda melanoleuca
ATCCAACAGTACATTAAAAGGATTATCCATCATGACCAAGTGGGATTCATCCCTGGGATGCAAGGGTGGTACAACATTCGCAAATCTATCAGTGTCTTAGATTTTATCCAGGACCAAAAATTCAGAAATCATATGATTCTCTCAATAGATGCAGAAAAAGCATTTGACAAAATACAGCATCCTTTCCTGATTAAAACCCTTCAGAGTGTAGG
>NC_048225.1:88699409-88895919 GCF_002007445.2 Ailuropoda melanoleuca
CTTCGCGCGGGGCCGGCAGTCGGGGCCGCGCGGCCAGCGCCGGCCTGGCGAGGCTTCGGGGCGCGCGGCGCGGAACCCGGCCCCACGCGAGCCAAGGCTAGGAAAACACCGCTTTCCTCCCCGGCTCCGCGGGGTGCGTGTCACTCTACACCCGGGGCTTGGGAGGAGGCTCGGCTCTCCGGGTGGAAGCGAAGGAATGCCCTTTGTTTAGACAACTTTTCCAGAAACTGGGGCCTGCTCGCTCCCGAGGTGCTCTTGCCTCAGAGGTCAAGGTCATTCGTTGGTGCTTTCCAGAGGCGCGAGGGTACCCGGAGGGGAGGCGGGTTCCCTCCTGTCCTGCCAACGGGAGCGCTGGTACCCGCATTGCCAACCCCTGGGATAGGGACCGGTTTTCAGAGCCCTGGGGACGCCTGACGAGACCTTGTCACTTTTTCCACACCTGGGAGGAAGTAGCAGCAAAGGCCTTTACCTGCAGCCTGCGGTCCACACCAACGGAGCTTTCTCTTTCCTCCCAGGGGAAGGTAACCAATCACCCGTTGCCAAACATTTGTCAACAAAGGACAGGCAACAGTAAGAGAGTTAGGACCCAGGAGATTCCAGAAATCTCTGCAAAGAGAAAAGTGCTCATTCATCGTTCCTTCAGCTGGACAAGCTTCTCGCTCAAGTACGGGTTGCTCTCCTAATTGTACTTGCATGCTCCTGTCACCATCTAGATGACAAGCACAGCAACAGGACCCACAATGTGCTAAGTGCCTGCACGGGGGTGGAGTGGAAGGATGGTTCCCAGGGAGGCCTGGCTCTTGAGTGAGGAGGACTTACCCTGTAGTGGGGGGGCATCTGGGCAGGGCACGAACCCCCCAGGCCTGAGAGCAGCTGTTTGAGAAGCTGTGCTAGATTGGCCTTGGGCTAATTGAGGAACCTGAGAGATTATCTAGGGCAAACCCTCTGTGTTACAGAACAGGCCCGAGGTCACACAGCTCTCCCATCGGGTAGTCTCCAAAGTCTGGGGTCAGTGCTCTTGCAAGTGAATCCCTACATCCTTCTGTATTCCCAGAGCAAGCTGTTCCTCCAGCAGGGCACTTACTGCCATTTATTAGTATGGATCCCTTCATAGTACAGTAATGTGCCGTTTACAGAGATTTCTGGAGGTATCGTGCACCTGGCACTGGGCTAAGCACTTTACATTCCTTATCTCATACCGTAACCCTAAGAGATGAGTACTGTTTACTGTCTCCTTTCTACAGATTAGCAAACTGAGTTAGGTGATCTTCCCAAGATCACAGAGCTAGTAAGTGGTAGGCTTTCTAGAGTCCGAGACCCTCACTTCAACCACAAGGCACGGGGTGGCCAGCACTCTGCACGTGCGTGTACAGCATGAAAAGAGTTAGTCTAAAAAACCAAAACAAGGTCAAGTGCTGTGAGAGCAAAACTACGCGGCCGCAGCGGTCTGACCCTTCCGGTCTGGACACTTTCTGCCTTCCTTATTCCTGCAATCCAAGGTCAAGTCCTGGAAACCCGGTGTGACTCCTTCCTCTCGCCCATGCACACTGTCAAACCCAACAACAATACTCTTACCATTATTGGGGAACTTCTGCGAGCCAAGAGACTCCATGTAGGATCCTTCAGATCTTTACAGCAATGCACCAAGTTAGTGTAGTGTATCTCCACTTTAGGGATAAGGAAATCGGGGTACGGAGAGCTTAAGGGACTTGCCTGAGGCCACACGGCTAGTCTAGTCAGAATCTGAATCCAGTCCTGTGGGGCTCCAAGAGCTGCCTTGCTTGCTCCTTTCAGAGGCATCTCAGAGCCCAGACTCTTAGAGGCAACTTCATGGCTCCTGTTCCCCACCCCCAGAAGTTAATGATCTGTAAGGCAAGTTTCTGAAAGTTCCAGCAAAAGCTTAATGTTTAAAGGAAACCTGCCCCCCCCACCTTTTGAGATGCAAATAATCACCTTCAGTTTACTCATTAAATTTGTTACTTTACACTCAGTATAGGGGGATGGGAGTCACATCGCTACAGAGGTTTTAAAAGCCAACTACAAATACCAACAAGCATGTTCTCAGAAGCTATTAAATTATCCCAACATTCACACATCAGAAGGCATTTCTCATTCATCTGGATTCTGTTTGGTTCAGCAAATATCCATTGACACGACAGGCACGGGAAAGACAAAATGTGATACCAAAGGCCCTGTCCTTGAGGGATTTCTGGTCAAGTTGGGCAGGGGAGGGAAACAGAAAGTTTCTGTATAAGCGCTCCCCCTCAGGCTAGCATGGGGTGGTGTAGGTCTGCTCACAGGAACAGCTGAGGTGTGCGATCGAGGTTTATGTTAGGTGGAAGGGGTATCACGGAGCGCTGGGTCTTGGACAAAGAGCAGGAGTTAGCCAGACAGAGGGGGAGGGGTGGGAGAACCATTTCTATCAGAGAGATTAGCATAAACACAGGCATCCAGGTGTGCAACTGCCTGGTTCCACTGTTACTACGTATAAAAGTTACACTGGAAAAGTCAAGAGCAGGGCTGAAGTGGCAAAGCAGGGGTGGCGTGGCCTGCTGGAGGGCATCTGGGGTCCGGGTGAGGAGTTTGGATGCTGTCCTGTGAAGTGGGGACCCTAGAAGGTGGGCTACCTTGAGCATGGCACCTTTCTGGACTGGAGAACTACCTTATGTCCTGTGTATCAGAATCCTTCATTACCGTGTTTTGGACAGAAATCTAGGAGGAACACGAACACGTGGTGTGTAGCAATCACATAGCCTTCTTCCTCCATTTGAACGAGGGAAACCCCCCAACCCAAGAAGCCTCCGTCCACTTAGCCTGGATGAAAGCACGGCCTCTCACTCCTCCTCCTCGCCTTCCTTCCACATGCTCTGAACACACAGCTTTGAACAAGGAGCCATGTTGGATGTGGAAATCAGGTTTCACTTAGGATAAAGGGGTGGGTGAGAGATGGTCCTTCAAGGTCACACCATTAGAGGTGGGTGGGGGACGCCTCTGCCGTCCCTCCACTGTACTGCCAGGAGGAGTTGGTCACCCCTATCTTGGACATGGGGCACATGGTCTGAGGATCACACAGAGGCAACTGGTCCTGTCGGCGGCTCTTGGGGATGCTGGTCACAGCTCCAGGGTCTTCCCTCAGGCCCTTGCCTTCTCTTTCCAGCAGAGGCCCAAGAGAGCACTGGGACCTGTCAGCCCCCGGCCTGCCTCTCCCCTGCTTAGAACTCTCCCGCCACTTCCCACGGGCTGGTGTGACCCGGGCCTGTGTGGACTCTCCTGGGACACTGGTGAGAGGTTGATTGCAAGGTCTGCTCATGGAGATTCTGACTCTGTAGGCTGGAGTAAGCCTCGGGAGTCGGCCTCCTAATGGGCTTCCCAAGTGCTTTTCAGGCCCAGTAAGCTTGGAGAAGCACATGTCCTGTGTTCAAACTCAAACCCCTTCGTAAGGCCTGTGGGCCTCCAGCTTCAGCTCACAGCCCGACAGCCCACCCTGCACGCTCACCACACGGAACTGCTTCCAGCTGCCCTGACCGGCCTCCTGATTCCTGTCTCCTTGACTTGCCCAGGCTTTCCTTCAGCCTGAGACACCCTGCTTCCCTTCACACACATGCCAATTTGGCTGTCTCCAACTAGACCTTCTGCACAACCCCAACGGCCCCTCTTCAGGGAAGTCTTCCCTAGTACCTTCCACAGTCCTCTTAACCTGGGATAGAGCACTGTGGGCCCGCTGCTGCCAGACCATTTATCACACTGACATGTCACAGAGCACTTCCTGGTCTGAATCTGTGTCCCTGGCCCCTACCACGTGCCTGCCACATAAAAGGTATTGACTAAATGCCAGGCAGCTAAAAGAAAGAAAGAAAAAATCCCTATCAAGTAAGGATGCCTGACAGGAGAAGAGGGGGCCGCTGCTTGCTGAAAGGATCAAGGTCATTTCCGAAGGATTTGGTTCATTCGCTTGACATAGCCAGTCCTGCCTCAGGGGCTGTGAGGAAGCTGGTCCCTGGCAGGGCCAGGACCAGCACCCAGGCTTCCTAACTGCCTTTCGTTCTCACCTGATGCCCAGGCCTACTTGCCCCCGCCCTTCCTCCCTCTTCCCCCACATACTCACTGATCCCAGTCAGTGGTAGGGGCATTAGGCTTCTGAGTGAGCCTGGAAATCGAGAGATGACATTGCTATCAGAAGAAATGGTTGGGGGGCGCCTGGGTGACACAGTGGTTAAGCGTCTGCCTTCGGCTCAGGGCGTGATCCTGGCGTTGTGGGATCGAGCCCCACGTCAGGCTCCTCTGCTATGAGCCTGCTTCTTCCTCTCCCACTCCCCCTGCTTGTGTTCCCTCTCTCGCCGGCTGTCTCTCCCTCTGTCAAATAAATAAATAAATAAATCTTTAAAAAAAAGAAGAAATGGATGGGGGAGGAGAGAGGAGCAGTTGAGAGAGAGGCACAAACAGGGTGGGAGAGGGTCCCGGAAATGCATACATTCAGGCAACACAACTGGGGACCGCCAGAAAGCACCACCTTGTTAATGCGTCTCTGCACACTCCCGCACACGCACACACGTGCACACGCGCACACACACACACACACACACGAACGCACACATGCTCTTCTATGCCACACCTCCCTGAATTGCCCTGGTCCCGAGGAGAACAGAAGCATGGTTCTTCCCTGGCTGGGGTTAGCCCGAACCACTTCTCCAGGCTGGTGGGCATGGTGTGCCCGGAGATGGGACGGGGACCTTCCCTGCAGATAAGGACCTCGGACTTCACTGCCTTTGATGGCCCCTCAGCCCACATCTGCCCTCACTCTGCTAGGCATCTGTTCCCATGCCCAAGTCCAAATCACAGCCTTTCATTTCATAATCCTAACCACAGGGAAGTGACTGGGATTAGGAAAATATTGTAATACTCTCCCTCCTACTCTACCTTGCCTGCTCTGTGGGTGGCGACATCAAGGTGAGGAGAGGACACCTGGCTTTAACCTGCCTGTCAGTAATCACTATCATCTTGGCCGAGTCACTTTTGTCATCTGCAAAATGAAACCGGATTCAGGGAGAAGAATACTGGAGCATGACTGAGACCTGAAGTCATGTTTGTGACAGTTTTTCATCTTGAGAAAAGACAGAAGAGTGCTCAGAAATATATTATTCATTTGCTTAAGGCATATGAGACACTATGAAGAAATATATGAGTATAATCCAGAAAAGTAATAACCCATTTAGAAATAACCTCTATACCAAAGACATTTATAAGAAAATTAATGGCAACATTGTTCACAATACAAAATAACTGAAAACAATCCAAATGTTTACCAATAGTAGAAGGGATAATTTTGGTGTATTTGTAAAATGGAACATTAGAGATCAACGAAAATGAACAAATGGTAACTACACAGAACAACAAGGCTGATTCTTATGAGCTGCCAAGCAAGCAGAGCAAGAAAAAAGAAACAGATGAAACGAAACAATACATTCTCTAGAGACACATACCATGCATATGGGGTCAAACTAAGAGAAAGCAAGAGAATTATTAACACAGATGATTCCGCAGTGTGGGAAGAGAATGGCAGATGACAACTGGGGAGAAGGGTTTCAGAGGCAGAGGTAATGCTTTATTGACTTGGGTGGAAAATATATGGATGTTTATTATTCTTTACAATGTACATTATATGTATGCACATAGCATATCATATGTATGATGTGTATAATATAGAGTATATATAATGTACATATATTTCATAATTTCTAAAAATAGGGAAACTATATGAAAAAAACGCCACTTTAATATATATGTGAAAGAAGCCCTGGGTGAATGGAGAAATACTTACTCAGTGCTCACAACACTTATTGTATATTATGAAGATGAAAATTTTCATTGACTTCAAAGATTTAAATGTGATTTTAGTCAAGATTCCATATATAGGCAAGAATATTTAAGAAAAAAATTTTATAAAAGAAAGGAAAGGAAAAAAGGGAGGAAAGGAGGCTATGCTACAAAACACAAAATTGTATTTAAAGTTTATAATAATTAAAATAGAGAGGAACTATGCCAAAATAAATAATCAGAGCAATGTAACATAATGAATATAGTAAATATATAGTATGCATATTGTATATATACATGGTATACATGGTATATTTATGCACATAATATAAAAACAGATCCTACATTTTATTCATCACATAAAGCGCATTTACAAAAAATAAATATATATAACTAATATGATACTCAGTAGTGAAACATGGAACACTTTTCCTGAGTTTGGGAACAAGGAAAGGCTATCCAGTAGCACCACTTCTATTCAGTGCTGTAATGGAAGCCCTATCTAGTGCAATACAACTAGAAAAAGAAAAAAAAAAGCATAAATAATGAAACAAAATTATTTGCTGATTACATGATTATAGAAAAATTCAAAAGACACTACAAACCCTTAAAATTAAGAAGTAAATTTAGCATGGCTTCTGGCTACAAAATCAATATATAAAAATCTATTGCACTTCTATACACTTTGCAACAAACAAGTCCAAAGTGAGATTTATAAAAAGTGCCATGAATAAAAGCATCAAAAAACATCAAGTGCCTAGGAATGAAATCTGACAAAGATCATTAGCAAGACTTTTGCACTGAAAACTACAAAACGGTTAAGTGTCTAACTCTTGATATCAGCTCAGCTCATGACCTCAGCGTCGTGAGATAGAGCCCCACGTCAGGCTCCCCGCTCAGTGGGAAGTCTGCTTGTCTCCCTCTCCCTCTGCCCCTCCCCTTGCTCGCACACTCTCTCTTCTCTAAAATAAATAAATAAACAAATCTGTAAAAAAAAAGAAAACTACAAAACATTTCTGAGAGAAATTGAAGACATGTGAATAAGTGGAGGAATATACCATGTTCATAGATCAAAAAACTCAACTATCGTTAAGATGTCAATTCCTCCAGAATTGATCTATGTATTTGTTTACTTCGAAAGGGCTGTGTAATGAAGTACCACAAACTGGTGGTTTACACAAGAAAGTTCTGGGGGCCAGAAGTCCAAAATCAAGGTCTCAGCAGGGTGACGCTCCATCTGAAGGCTCTAGGGAAGCATGTGTTTCAGGCCTCTCTTCCAGCTTCTGAAAGTTGGCTTGTGCCAGTACAACTTCAGTCCTCGCATGGCATTCTCACTGTGTGCGTGTCTGTGTCCAAATTTCCTCTTCTTATAAGGACATCAGTCATATTGGATTAGGGACTCACTCTACACTAGTATGACCTCATCTTAACTAATTACATCTACAACAATCTCATTTCCAAACAAGGTCAAATTCTGAGGTATTGAGGGTTAGGATTTCAACATACGAGTTTTGGGGGACATAGCTCAACCCATAACAGTATTCAGTGCATTCTGATCTATGTCACAACAGGTTTTCCTTCTGCTAACAAATGACAAGCTGATTCTAAAGTTTATATGGATGTAAAGGATATAAAAGAGTTAAGACAATTTTCAAAAAGAAAGTGCTGGAGGACTTATGCTAGTAAATATCGAAACCTACAATAAAAGGACTCTAATTCAGACAATGTGGCATTACTAAAAGTACAGACGAAGAAAATAGAGTGCCCAGAAACAGACTCACACATGTACGGTCTCCTAACTTACCACCGAAGCCCCACTGCAGTGCAGTGCAAGAGAGGGTAATCTTCCTATAATCAGTGCTCAGCCAATTGTGTATCTATATTGGGAAGGAAATACATCTTGACTCCTTGACCCCTACCTTATACCATTCACAAAAACTAACGTGAGATTGATTATAGAACAAAATATGAAAGCCAAACCAATCAAACTTCTAGGAGAAAACAGGAGAATATCTTTAGGATGTTGGGCTAGGAAAATATTTCCTAAAGAAGCAAAAAAAGTACTAACTTTGAAAGACAGAAGTGATAAATTAGACTTCATCAGAACTAAGAATTTGTTTATCAGAAAACATTTTTAAGGTAGTGAAAAGACAAATCACAGACTTGGAGACGTTTGCAATATCTATATACTGCCAATACATACCTGAACTTCTTAAAATCAGGAAAAGACAGAAACTAAATTTAAAAATGGACAAAGACTTGAATAGGCATTTCACAAGAAGGATATCCAAATGGTCGACAAACACATGAATAGGTGCTCAAAATTGTTAGTCATTAGACAAGTACGAATTTAAGTCACGATATGATACCACTACATTAAAGAACACAGGAAACATGAGCACAGCACATAGTTTACAGTAAAAGAGGAAGTACAAACAGCTAGTAACCATAAAATGGTATGTTCAAAATCATTAGAAAACAGAGAAATGAAAACTAAAACAATCTTAAAGTTACCGTTTAAAACCCTTTAAACCCTTTAAAACAGCAAAAAGTGTTTCAATGTAATACCAGACATTGGGAGAATACGTGAGCTTTCTCATCACACTGCTTATGGGAGATGTAGCATTTTTTAAGGCAATTAATTCATTGTGGTGAAACAGAAATCTGAAGTATGCTATAGCTCTGGGCAAAGCAATGTCTTTCTTAAGGTCTATGCTAAGGAAATAAAAAATGAGAACAAAGGTTTGAGTAAAAGGAAGTTCATTCAGCATTATTTATAGTAGCAAAATATTGGAATAACCCATGTCCAACTAGAATGGAAGTTATGATATCTCTATAAGGTAGAGCATTATGCAGCCATTAGAAGTAAACTCTAGTTTGAAATGTGAAGTAAGAACGTGCTCACGCAAGTGTTAGGCAGAAAGCAGAAGAGGAAACAGAATTTAGCTTGATTTTAAGTATATAAAACACCCATGTGAAATCAGTAAATAGCTACATTTATACTTACATATCTGTGTTATAAAATAAGACAGAAAATACATCAAAATATTCATCTCTGCACTGTGAGGTCTGGGTAAATTTTTTCTTAGGACTTTTTGATATTTTCAGGCTTTTTACAATGTTCCATTTTCATAAGCAGAAGTCATTATAATAAATCATAAAAAGAACTTAGAGAAATAACTTTTCTTTCTAAGAGTATCAATATTCTCTCTGCCATTTAATCTTAGAGGACAACTTAGCACGGTCTTCCTTCTGAAGCCCTCAAATAAAGGAAGTGGCTCTTCGAAATGGATCTTGTTTAATGAAATCCACACCAATAATACGGTTATTTTTATTTTTACTTATGGTTGTTTTAAGTTTACCAGCTCAGTAAGCATCCTCCCTGATATTGTCCCTTGCCGGGAACAGGATTAAAGTCCCCTGGGCATCAGGGAGATAGAACTGGGCAAACAGTACTCCATAGTGGAACAGAGATAAGCAGTCAGTGAAATATACCTCACCCTCTGGGTCAGACCCTATTCCTAGGTGGGGTAGAAGTTAGATAGTATAGTCAATAATTATTTTATTCAATAACTCCCTTTCTTTCTTATTGTCCATCTCTCCTTCAAACACGTAAGTCTTTATGAGGGCAGACTCTGTCCCTACTTATCATTGTATCTCCAGCCTCTAGAGAACACTGTGCAATATGGCGGCCACAGTGGGTTTCAAAGTGGTCACACAAAAAAGAATGTAAAAATCTCACTAATAATTTTTCATATAGATTACATGTTGAAATGATAATATTTTGGATGTATTAGGTTAAATAAAGTATATTATATCTAATACTATATGTAAATACTTATATGTAATTGATGCATTTTTAGAGTATGGCTATTATATGTAATTTGAAATTACATACAGGGCTTGTGTTTATGGCTTGCATTGTGTTTCTACTGGACAGCCCTGCCCTGCCCTGGAATATTGCCTAGCACATAGTAGGTACTCAATAAATATTTGTTGACTGGGTTAACAATAATTAGTATTATATTATTGCTGTAGCTAACACTTCTTTCTTTCTTTCTTCTTTCTTCCTTTCTTCCTTTCTTTCTTTCTTCTTTCTTTCTTTCTTTCAAGACTTTATTTTGAGAGAGAGGAGAGCACAGAGCACAAGTGGGGAGGTGGGAAGAAAGGGGCAGAGAGAGAGGGAGAAGCAGGCGCCCCACTGAGCAGGGAAACTGACGCAGGACTCAATCTCAGCACCCGAATCATGATCTGAGCCAAAGGCAGGCGCTTAACCGACTGAGCCACCCAGGCGCCCCATAGCTAACATTTCCTGATTGCCAATATGCAAAGACTATGCTAAGTGCGTCATACGTGTCCTTTTATAGAATCTTCTCAACAATGCTCATCAGTAAGAACTCATATTTCTAGGTGAAGAAATGAGGTGTAGAATGGTCAAGTAACCTGCGCGACAGTAGGTGGCAGTCAGGATTCAGACCCAAAGTGAGTAAGTGGAGGACGCCAAGTTGAACCACCGTCTGCCTCCAAAGACCACACACTAACCACTTTTCTCTACTGAGTTCCTGAACCTCCAGGAAGTCTCAGACAACTTGCATGTGCAGCCATGTGGTTAAAAACTATGTTAATTCTGTGGAGGTTTATTAATTAAAAATGTTAAAAGGAAGGGGGCGCCTGGGTGGCTCAGTTGTTAAGCGTCTGCCTTCGGCTCAGGGCGTGATCCCAGAGTCCTGGGATCGAGCCCCACATCAGGCTCCTCCTGCTGGGAGCCTGCTTCTTCCTCTCCCACTCTCCCTGCTTCTGTTCCCTCTCTCGCTGGCTCTCTCTCTCTCTCTCTGTCAAATAAATAAATAAAATCTTTAAAAAAAAATGTTAAAAGGAAGCAACGTTGCTCATTCTAGCTCCGAATGAGTCTTCTTTTTATATAAAAACAGCAATAGTCTTTGCACCTGCATAGTGGTTGTGCCCTGCCCCCAGGTGCCAGGGCCCAGGGCTGCAGGATTTAGGACACTTTGCGACTCTGCCCCTTTTGGATCTGTCTCTTCCTTCAGCTTCCATGACCTCTCTCTTTCCTGGTTATCCTCCCTCATTTCTAATTGTTCCTGCTCGACTCTTCTTCCTGCCCCTGGTAGAGCTCTTCCTGTGGGCTTCCAGAGGGACGTCATCTAAATCCAAGACATCCAAGCCGTCCACCCCTGCAAGCTGAAGACGCCCACTCTACCCCCTCATAGGTGCCCTGTCTGCTGCGCTCCTCCATGCTGGTCCCCAACAGGTATTTACCAAGTTCCTACGATGTGCTCCATAACTGGGGGGCGGGCACCCCCTCCTGTTCAGACACTTGACACTTGACATGGTAGGATCTGAACGGATCATCTTCCCCTTCTCCGAATCTTCTCCCAGACAATGGCATCACCAATCACCCAAGCCAGCACCTTGAGAAATTTTCTTTCCCTCGCCTTCCAAGACAACAATGCTGCCCCTTTCCCTGCTCTTGGAGGTATCTCCTGTCCCGTCTCCCCAGCCTCTATCCCAGTCTGGAGCACCAGCCTCTCCATCACAGAATCGAACCCACCTCCAGCCTGGCCTCCCTGCTCCAGTCCTGTCTCTCCCTACAAGCACCTGGTGATCTTTCTCAAACCTTATGCATATCATCCTCGTGACCGGTGAAATGTGGTCCCCAAGTGGCTCACGGTACTGAAACTCCTCAACCCGCCTTCTCCAACTTCGTCTCATATCCTCCCAATTCCTGTACACACCCCGCACTCCGTGCACAGCACCCTGGAGTTCACGTTCCGTGAACATGTCTGCGTACTCCCCACCCGGAGGGTCCCTCCTTCCCCACCCAGAGGGTCCCTCCTTCCCCACCTGGAATGCCCTCATGATCAACCCCCAGCCAGAGAAAATACCCCTTCCCTGTGTCCCAACACCACTCACTGGAGCGCCTTTTCGGTGGGTTCGTTTCTTTGTCACGTCTGTGAGTCCTTAAGCTCTAAGCAGAGGTTAAGGCCTGAGCTTCGCTATCAGCCCACTTTGCATTTGTCACTTAGTCTAATTCACAAGGCAACCCTAGGAATTGATATTATCATCCCCATTTTATAGATGAGTACACCGAGGCTCAAAGAGACTAACTACTTTGCCCAAGTCTCCCCAGCTGGTAAGTGGTGTTCCCAAGACCTCACAGGTTGTCTTGGGACCAATTTGTTAGAGGGTCAAGCTCGGGTTTGGGAACGAGACGAGGGTATTGAGGATGGTGGAAATGCATGTACTTGTCGAAGAGACTCTCTAAGGAGGTTTTCACCCAGGGCTGATGTGCTGGGGTCCTGGATTGTGGGCACCGCTCCCCACATCGCCCCTCCCATGTCCACAGGGGTGTGAGTTAAACACCATCTTCCCCTTGTGGAAGGCGGATGCCAGCGAGGGCACTGGAACAGCACTGTGTAGCATGTCAATCACCCCCAACAACCGTCCCAGATCAGGTTTTACAGAGGAAGATGCCAAGACTCAAGGAAGCCTAAGAATTTGCCCATAGTTAACAAGGCTGGTGAGCGATCCTGTCCCCAGCCCCTCTCCAGGCTTGGAAACCACACACCGGGCTGTGTCTGCCTGTCAGGGAGAGTCCCACACATGGCCCCACCAGACTGCTGTTCTCGGGCGCCCCCCCCCCAAGAATGCGTCCCTCTCGAATCGGAGCCCCATCCCCCATGCTCGAAGGGAAACAAGGCTTGAGTTGGGGGTGGTCATCTAAGGCATGAGGACAGCTACTCACCATGCCCCTCCCACACTCTGAGGGGCAGGCAGGGATGGAGGAAGACCTGGCTTTGCCAATGGAGGTCTAACCTGGCCAAGCAGAGTGGCTCAGTGCTGGGCGGGAGAGGTCTCCCCAGAATCTCAGAAGCTGCTTTGGGCAGAGGGGAAAGACCTCACATCTTAGCTGCAGGAGCACCATCGCACAGGAAAGCCCAGCTCTTCATTGTTCTTTTGGCATCCAGTCTCTGGAGTGAGGGCCCGAGGCTGCTCTCGAAGGGGGCCCCATGCCTGTTTCTCTCGCTGCCTGCAGCCCCTAGAACACTGCCTTAGGCACACGGGCAAGTCAGCCTGGAGCCCTGCCAACCCTCGCTCCTGGCTGCCGATGCCGCTCCTCCAGCCCTGGAGAGCAGCGGGTCCTTTCTTCCTCCTGGAGACACCTTCCCCGGGGACGCCTGGGAGTCACTGGCCCAGGTCTCTCTGGCCGAGGCCACGAGATGCGGGCTTGCAGGGGCACCACCAGAGGAGGCCAGTCTGCAGGGCCCACTCCACTGCGGATGGGTGCCTTAGAGCTAGGCTTGTCTGGGGCCTGCAGAGGGAAGCCCTTTCCAGGACCCTCCTGCGCCCACCAGCCTGGGAGGTTTTGCTGAGAACACACATGAACCTCAGAAGGATCTTTCCTCTGAGCAGAATTCCCTCCATGTCTGTCTAAATTAAGGTACATGGTGGGTGAGGCATGGAGGGAAAGACCCAAGTTTGAAAAGTCCAGGATTGGACTCTAGCAACCTGGAATCAGCACTGGCCTGGTCACTCCATGGAGTTCAGTTTCTTCATCTGGAAATGGTGGACTGGACTCACAGGTCCCAAACTAATGTTCCCCAGAACCCCAGGGTTCCATGAGGTATTAATAGATCTCCTATGAAAAAGAGAATTCAGGTCCCATAAATTTGGGTGATGCTATATGCTATCTCATTCTCCTGGCAGGTCATTAGGCCCAAAGGCATTTCAAAGGGTCAAGGAAGTCCTGCAGTGAAAACAAAACGAAACTAAACTGGTTTACCTTTGTTTAACCCTGCCTTTCTCAGAATAATTGGCCACAGAAGTCGTTTCCCTCAAAATAGCAGTATACATCCTGGGACACCTACTTGGGACAACCTGACCAGATAACCTCTCTGGTTTCTTCTTGCCAAGCTGGGCAAGGCCTCTCTGCCCAAGGGGGAGGAGCAGGCAGCGGCTGTACAGAGAATTCCAAGATCCCACAGAAAGGTCCACACCGCAAGCAAGAAAAAGCTCCCTCAGGGGCAAGGGGCAGCCCCTCCCAGCTCTGTTTTATTTTTTTTCAGAAAGCCTAGTGCTAGGAGTTAGAGACCAAAAAGGGGAGACTTTAAGAAAATCTCAGTTTGTACTCTGATTCTTTGTCAGTTTGATTACGCCAATTCATCTTAAAACTAACAGCCTCAGTTTGCCCATCTGTGGAAAGGGAGAACTAGGGAGGCTTGATTGGCACCCACTCAAGGTTAGCTCTCAGAAGTTCCCAACCTGGGGTCCCCAGACACCAACTGGAGAGAAAAGCATAAGCTATTTCCAATATTTAAAGAAGTCTAATGGAAATTATACATTTACCATGAGAAGTGTCTTTGCTTTTGACTGATGTTAGATCAACTCAGTATGGCAGGATTGGTTGTCATGGGGACAAGGATTATTATGCAATAGATATGGTTGGTTTGTTAGACAATTTTTTTTTAAAACAAACTTAGTGTCTGTGAAAGTAATGAAAAGCTCAGCTGGTAATGAAAAGGTAAAGGGCTCCTGACTCAAGAGGTTGGGCTCCAAACCAGTTTAAAAGTGCTATGGTGGAGAGCAAAGGGGTGGAGGGGACCCAGGGGAGGTAAGGGTGTCCCCAAGGGGTTCCTGGGGGAGACCTGGGGTTGTGTGTAGGAGCGTGTGTTGAAGGTATGATGCGGCTGTGACACATGATTTTCAGAGTACACGGGGACAGGGTCTCCTCGGGCCGAGCCAGGGTGTGGAGCACTACCTTTCCTGAGCTGAGAGGAGCGGAGCCCATTCGAGTGGGCTCAGGGATCCGGCCAACATGGATTCTATGCCGCTTCTTAGAAAGCCTTCTGGCAGTGCCAGTGTCTGAGGATTTTCAAGCCCTTGAAAGTTCAGATTGTATGTGTGCAAAGTCCTGCCCCCTTGAGCCCCGTGTCACCTCTTTGCAAGTGGCCACATCTAGAGAGGCAGTCTGTACGGTTCATGGCTGTTTACTTTTCCCTCCTAGAGGCTGCTGATACAGATTTTCCTCGCTACATTCCTGTTCTCCTTTCTCCCCGCTTGGGCCCCTTCCCCCAACATTTCTCCCCTGACGTCCAGCTCCATTTCAGTACCAGCTTTGGGAGCTGGGCCCACCAGACTTCTCTCTCCCCCAAGAAAGCAGTGGTGAAAATCATGGTTGGTAGAGCCCTACACATCACCAAAAAGGTGGTTAGCCTTTTCTAACTCTTCAGAGCATCTAAGACAACAAAGTCTTTCCCTTGCTAATATTGATGTTGTTAATAATATCTCTTGCTAAGAATTGGGCCAAATCTGTGAAAATTTAGAGGAAACGAGAGGATAACTGACAAGGGGATTCCATCTGCCCCAGGACCTAAACCAGGCTGCTGGCTTTAGCTAAAGCTGAAAAGGATTTTTCTCTAAATTGCTTGTTGTGTGGTTTCTAAAAGATTATGTCAAATGACTTGATAAATAAATGCATAATTTGGGGTGGAGGAGTTAGCCATTAATTAAACTGTAGGGGAAAACGTGACAGGCATTGACACGGACTAAAGAGATTATTGGGGGTACTGTCTACTGTATCCTTCCAGATTATCAAGCCATTTTATAATTCTCTAAGTTGCAGAAAAAATGGATAGTAATGCAAATGATTTTCACCCATAGAAATGCCAGTTATATTTAGTGGAATTTAGCCCCATGGATATTGACCAGCAGAATATTGCTGATTTTGCATTTATTTGTAAGTTTTTCTCAGCATTCCATTCTATATATTTGTGTTTGGGATTCTCTTTTGACTAGGTTGTAACATTTTACTGGTTCTTCCTTAATTAATGACTTAAATAAAATCTCTGACGTGCTCATTTTATAGTTATATGAGAGGCATGATTATGCCCTCTTTTAAAAATTATCTTTTGACACATCCACAGAGAATTGGCCATGTGAAGACACAGCGAGCCAAGCAGAGAGGCCTCTGGAGTAACCAAATCTGCTGACACCTTGATCTTGGACTGAAGCCTCCAGAACAAGTAAAAATACATTTCTGTGGTTTAAGTTACACCGTGAGTACCCTTTTGTTACTGAAGCCTCCCCAGACTAAGCTATGTACCCAATTTATTTATCCATTTACCTATTGATGAATATTTTCTTGTTTTCAGTTTTTGGGAGTTATGAATAAAGCTGCTATTAACATTCATACACAAAAAATTATCTTTTGATTTATTTATTCAACTTACTTATTCAACTAATATTTCTTAATGTAAACTAGGCATTATGGTTGCAAACCCAAGATAGAAAAATAGCATTCTAGCCCTCGAGAACAGTCTAGTATGGGGAATTTGAAGTGGTGGGTAGACTGACAAGTGACCAGGTTCAGTAAAGATGAGGAGTGTTCTATTACTCAGCAATTAAAAAAAGGATGAGATCTTGCCATTTGCAACAACACAGATGGACCTAGAAGGTATTATACTAACTGGAATAAGTCAGAGAAAGAAAAATGCCATGACTTTACTTTTGTGTGGAATCTAAGAAACGAAAGAAATAAAGAAACCAAAAAAGCAGATACAGGCCCATAAATACAGAGAACAAACTGACGGTTTGTTCTCAAAAGGGGAAGTTAGTAAGACGAGCCAGCCTCGAATGTTGCCATTGGATTCTCAGTCACAGCTGAAGGTCATCCATTCTAGATGCCTCTCATCATCGGCTACCATTTCTCCTGGCTTCAGAGGCTAGGCTGCTATGACCCAGACCTCATCTCCAGGGGACGTGAGCCCCTTTGTAAGCTGAGGTTTCTATGGCTCTCCATTTACTGTCACTGTTGGGCAAGAGAGTACCAAAGGTGCCCAAGTCACCTGTGTTAAAAGGTAATTTTCTTTTCAGGAAAAAATCAGGATTCTTAGACACAAAGATGGATGAGATATGTGTATACACAAAATTCAAGAAAGTCAAAAGAACACAAGCATATGTGGCATTAAGGGATGTTGGGATGAATTGCAAGTAGAGACAACATTTTTTTTCTGCAGTGGGAAAAGTCAATTAAAATCATCACCAGAGAAGACAATTTACATACAATTACCTACAATTTACAGAAAGTTGAAAAATTACTTGAAGACAGGGAACACAACCAGCATCAGATCATCTGGAAAGGTATGTTATAAATGACGTCCCCTGAAACACAAATGTTTTTTCCACACCTGGGTGCCAAACATCATCTTCCCTGCCCACAGTGTGTCATAGCAGCCCTTCCTCTTCCTGACGATCGGGGTCGATTACTCTCTCAGCAAGGTGAGTCCCCTTCCTGCCTGCTGGTGCTTGGACACAGGAAGCCCCAAGTGCCTTAGCTCATAATTCAGTGGGACTACCAATCCTGCAGAGCTAAGTTAGGGGGACAGAAAGCAGAAAGTGGATTAATAAATACAACGGAAAGTGGAGCTACTACTCCTGCTTCTGCTCCTTGGTACCAGACCCTGTGTCCTTTTTGGGCACAGTACCACACACAGGTCTTTGATTCAACGTGTGTACTGAATCTTGGAGGAGGACACCCACACCCCATGTCTTTAGTATATCATTGCAGTGCTCCTTCAGGGTGGCAGCTGCTGGGTGATGAATTATATGCTGTAATAGAGCGAACCCCATGTTCCTGAGCTCTTTCACATAACTTCTATGCTGTAAACTTGGTCCTCTGGTCTGAGGTGATATTACATGGATTTCCATGCCTGTGGATGGAATACTCTATAAGCCTTCATATGGTGATGCTGGTTGAGCCTCTGTGGTCAGGAAAGGCAAGGCAGATCCATGACCTGAATAGGTTTCCAATCTTCTGAGAACAAACAAAAGACTTCTGAACTTTCCAGGATGGAAAGAGCCCAATGTAGTCAAACTGCTACCAAGTGGCTGGTTTGTGTCTTGAGGAAGACCAATCAATATGGTGCTCTACTGGGGACTCAGTGTTGGTCGCTGCTGTAGGCAGGATAACTTAAGTGGTAGCGGTAGCCAAATTATCTTTGGTAAGTGAGTCTATGCCATTGGCCCATAAATAGCTTTCACCTCTGCTCCCACATTTTGTTCATGTTTCCATTGTGCCAACACTGGAGTGGCTGGTGATAGAGGCTGGTTGAGGCCAGTGGGCTGAGTCATCTGTCTACTTAAGTTCTTCATCAATGGTGGATGCTCTCTGGGGTTGTGAACATGTGATACAAAGGTTTTCCTCCTTCCAGTCCCCTTCTATAAGTCCATCTACTTACATCCATCCCAGACCCCTTATTCCTAATTTTCCTGTTTTTCCTCATCAGTTGCCACTATATATTCTAGCCTTGGGACACTTCTTTTCTCTACACCAAGTGGATGACCCAGTACACTACTCAAAGCTCTGAATATTGGGAGGATTTTCTCTTCTTACTGTCTTTTAAGGCACGCCCCCTTGCCGCCGCCCCGCGTGAGGCTGTAATGTAGCTGCTATCCAATTTCAGCTTGCACTCCCCAATGGAGTTGACCCATCCATGAACTCAGGTTTTTTCTTCTTCTGTCAGTTGGTCTTACAGGATCCCTCATCCTGCCATAGATGTGCCCAGGAAAAGGAAGTCCTGGGCAATCATGGAAGATGGCGGGAGGTCTAGATTACCTGCTCATGCAGCCTGCTCGTGCCCTCTCATCCTGTTGGCGCCCTCTCATCCTGTTGGTGCTCAATCCTGGGGGTACCACTTGCACTTTATGATGGCTTCTTGCTGGGCTAGTCTCATGGGGTCTGAGAGGGCCCTGCATTTGATGGGCAGTTTTAGCCACAACGTTACTTGGTGACTCTCTCTCCTGGGGCCTACTAGCAGGTTAGTTGTTTTCCAAAGGCACACAATTCTTCACTGCAGATTGCGTGGCCTTGCTGCAGAGCCCTGGGGGCTTGCATTGTGATTCTCTCACTAGAGTTTGCCACAAACTTCACATGGTGTCTTTCTTCACCACGGATACCTCTAATCCCATGAGGTCTGTCGGATCCTATGGCTCTGGATCGCCTGCGTGGTAGCCTGGGCTGGCTGCAGAGGTCTTTTCTGCTCTGGGACTCACTTAAAATTGGCTGCCTTCTATGTCACAAGGTGCATGAGTCAGAACAGTATCTCTCAGTATTGAATATGCTGACTCGAGAACCTGAAGAGGCTTACCAGGCATGTTTCCTTCTTCATAGTGAGGTACAAGCCGCAATAATTTATCTTTTGTTTTGCAGATGTCCTGGTTCCTGGACCGATTCCTGGCCTCCTGAAAATGTGACGGTTGTGGCAGGCTCCTGAATCACTGCAGGGGTTAGCTCCAACCCTCTGGAACACACAGGTCTTATAACGGTGTCCAGCAAGCTAGCCACCTCTTGCTCATCTGACCCAGTCAATACAATATCATTGATGAAAGAGATAAACGTGTTGTTCTGTGGATGTCCAGCTGGTACACATATGTTTGAACTTAATATGGCCTTGGAGCAAAACTGTTAATGTTTATTATTTCCATGGAAATGTGAATTGTTTCTGATCTTTTGTTTTGACTGAAAGAAAAAAGAATGCCTTCACCCAATCAATGGCTGTATACTATATACTTGAGGTGGTATTGATCTGGTCTAATGAGGATACCACATCTGGCACTGTGCCTGCAACTGGGGTTATTATACTTGAGATCGTGATGGTTTAGGGACCCTTCCTACTCCATGTGGTTTCTTCAGGGACCAGGCTGGTCAAACTCATAAGGATTGAGAGGAGGAGATGAATAGAATGTGGCAAGAAATCTCTATTCTTTTCTCCCCACAATGACTTTACATTTATTTATGTCTGGGGAGGAAGGTTATTTGAGAGACTTCCACTTGGCCTTTTCCAATATGATAGCTCTTATTTTGCAGACCAAGAATGCAAAGTGGGGACTTGGCCAACTGCCAAATAGGTCATTCCAGTTATGTATTGGCAGACTGAGTGACCACTGAGTGGGTCCGTGGATGCTGAGAATCTCTGTAAACTGGACATTGGTCACGACTACATTTATTATCTGGCCCCCATTGGACCCACTCTAACATGGGGGCCATGATGATTCAGGTCTTGGGCCATCAGTGACAACTCATGCCCTATGTCCAACCATCCTCAAAGGTCTGGGTATTCCCTTTTCCCTGATGCATAGTTACCTAGTCATTATTGTGTATACTTGCCAGGATATTGCGGTGTTTTGCCTCCTATGGACCAAGCCATCTCTTCTGTCAGCATTCTTGGTCTGAAAACTGGCTCACTCAGGTTCAGAAATTGGGCAAGGGATTGTGACTTTTTATTGGGGCAGCTGGCCTCAGCTTTGAAGTTGTCCATCACTGACTTCTGCTAGTATAAGCTCAGTAGTTGGGTTACTGCCCATCTATTTTGTCTCTAGGGACACTGTTGTAGGAATTATTCTCATAATTCTGTGATTCTGACCCTCTCGGCTGTCACTTTGACCTTGCAGTCAGGACAGAAATTGTGACTTCTTGGCTTTGGATGGTTTCATGTTGCCACCTGGCTCTGTATTTCAGAGTCCTATTATCTCCGTGGCTATCAGCCAACATTGTTCTGTAGTGGTGTCTTTATAGAAGTCACCTCTGAATTTTTAGTGATGCTGGTGCACCTCTGAACAGTGTCTTTCTCAGGACCTTTGTCCACGGTGTGTCCTCTTGGCCTTCCAGCCATAGTACATCCAGCATGCCCGCTTCCCTGAGACTTTTAGCTCCATCCTTCATGGTGTGCCAATGCAGTTCTGGAATTTTAACTCCACTCAACATGGGCCATCACTTTTTTTGTTTCTAGGAGCCACGCTAGTAGCAAGTTCACACCAACCCATGGGATCTTTGCTAGGGAATTAAATTCTGTATCTTGGGGAGCACTTCCATGTCAAAAACTCTTCTCTGTTCAATTTTATCTTCTGGCTCCTTTCTTCAAGCATCTTCAGGATCTCCTCCAACTATCAGTACCTCTATACTTTCATATGGTTCCTTTAGTGTATAGTCTATCTTCCCTTAGCTGGCCCAGCATGTCCCCAGCTGAGTTAGGAGGATCCTGAGTGGTGCATGTGTTGTCTTGCACAAGAGAAGCCTCTTTAATGTCTCCCATCATGGAGTAGGGACGGGGAGTGCTAGTGAGGATTATGGGGAAATAGGTCTATAGACTCAGACTTTTCCCAGGGGCTTGTGGAGTTCAAATCTTTTGGGAAGAGGGAGTCCAACTAGATCTTGCATCTGATGTGTCCAATTTCCCCACTGAGGACCCTGACCTTGCATAATGACCTGTCTTGGTTGTCTGTCTTTGAAATTCTGCTACTCTATTAAGTCCTGCCTTGGTCTTCATTCTTTCTCCTTTCCCTTTGTCTCCTACAGTAGGAAATGAGAATGCTGTATGCAACTAAAGAGGCCCTCTGTTTCCACATCTGGCTTCCAATTGCCTGAACTTGCCCTCAGTGTTATCCTTCTGTAGGCATCAGTGACACTTAAAAAAGCCATCCAATCTCAACGCCCTATAGCTACTATCTCCTCTCTACACAGATATGTCATGATAACAGGAGTCCAGCTCTCCAAAATACAACTAGACATACCATTTCATCTAATACTTGAGATTCTGTCAGTACAAAAAAATGAGCTGTTGTATCAATCCATTAGATGCCTAATACTACCTAAAGACAAAAGGCCATTTAAGATTATTTTTTAATTTAGTGAAAGAGTTAAAAAATGTTTCATCCTTGAAATATGTTTGCCCTAAACTCTTATACACATTAGTCTTAAGAAGAATCATGTTCGGGAATCCAAGAAACCAGGAGAGAAAAACACGCAATCACACAAGCCATTTGCCAATGACAAAGGAGTCAGAAAACTGTTGGAAAACAGAGCTTGTAATAATGAAAAAAGGACAGAGTTTGTAACCAATCACTTATTTTCTTTTAAAAACACATAACCACATTAACTTTTTGCTTTATACAACCATCTAGAAACTATAAAACAGTACCACATTGTGCATTTAACCTACTTATCAAGAAGGGAACTCCACACATCGTAAGAATTCTACCCATATAAGAAGGAAAAAGGAGACAGCTAATAGCATAGTCACAGATACAACATGAGTCCAAGCAAGCATCAATTCTTTGACGTCACCTTTTCCATTTACCAGAGTGGAGAGAGTAAGAAAGAAAGCAAGGGAGAAAAAAGAGGGAAAGAAGCACCCACAGAGGACTAATCACATTTCATAGTTACTTTTGACAACTATAGCTCAGGGTTTAATAGAATAGTATCATTTGACGAACACAATGTGGTAGGGGGGTGAAGGAAACATGAGTAGAGGGAGAGGGTTCGAAAAGACAGATACATTTTACACCCTATTCCCCTCCTAAATAGTCTTCATTGATACAAGCTTCTGTGCTAATCCAGAACATAGCAAGAATTAATCAACAATGTGATAAAGCTTGAATTCTGCTCTTTTTGCAAATGTGAGTGGCTCACAATTTCACTTTACACTTCAAAAGAATGACAATGTCATGATCAATTACAGGGTTCTTTCAGGATTCCCCACATTCTTTCTCCCTATTCCCACCATGCTGGTGTTGTTACAGGACAATCAGGGAATTCTGGGTAGGAACTTCAGGAAGTTTGGGTAGTGAGATGGAATCCTTGCTCTTTCTTATGAGTCCACACCTTTCTGGTAGTAAGTCTTCCCTCTGATTTGTGGTGGTACAGAGGAAAGGGCATAGGAAGAACTAAGGTAATATGGCGGAAGTTTAGTCAAGTAACTGGTTTTGAAGGTATACAAGATGAGACTGTAATTAGCAGACAAAGTGAATCCAAGGCAAACAATTGGTTATTTGATTGTCCTCCTTAAGTTGATGGCACCATAAAAAAACTGAAGGTGGCTTTGATATACTAATAAAATAAACCAAAGGTCTGCTGCAAGGAAACATATTTTAGATGAAAATTAGTATAATGATTCTTTTCACTCCAGGGGAAACTCTCATCTTGTCCCTCTCACTTCCTCTTCCATCATAAGTAAGCAAATACATTATGGAAGGTTGTTTTTAAGGGGCAACTCAGTATCAGAGTTTTGCCAATTGATACAAGGAAGGCCATTATGAAGTGTACCAAACAATCTCCATTCCCAGGCAAACTTCTCATATTGCTTAAATTAAGCTCTTTCCAATCTAATGAGATGATTTTACTTTTTCATGTGGTGAGTAAAGTATGGTTTAATGCCGGTTAAATTACTGGTCCTTAGCACTGACTATTACAAATTTCTCAATTCTATCCCACATTATCAGTGTGTTCTGACATTGTACAGATTGAAAATATAATGCAGTAAGTTAGCTTTTAAGACTATCGAGACTGATACCTGAAATGTAGAAATGTGTTTAAGTAATTTGTAAAATCTCATTTTAACTCTCCTAATCATCATAAGCAAGAAATAAAAGTTAGATGCATCGTAAAATGAAGTAAGCTGATAAATCGGATTTATTCTTCACCTTTTTCTGAAGTTCTACCATAACTTGTATTGTCTTAACCTAGTGACTACAGATATTATATGTAATGATGCTGGCTTTTAAATTAGATTTGAGAAAAGTGTGGCAATTTTGTAGTTGAAAAAGCCATAGATTCAACATGATTTTTTTAAATCTGAGAAGCAATCTTAATTTAAAAAATTTAAATATGTTATATAGCAAGTAGTACTTATTTTCCAAGATAGGCAAATTTCATGCAAATTAAAGAGAACTGTATTCTGAAATTTGTTTACCAAACAGTGCAACCACTTCAGAGAATTTTAAATTTTTAAATAAAATAATGCCATGGATATGGTTATTTTCTAAATTAGTTTCCTTAGATTAAGAAGTTTTCTAGTCATTGTTTAGGAAATTGCATTTGGGTATTATTTCCTGAATAATGCAAATAATGGGAAAAAAAGATGATGGGAAAATAAAGGCAGGTCTCTACTAAGAACATAACCACTAAAGGAGAGGCAGCAAGGCATGACCAATGCCACCAATTTCACACACTTTTTAACCACCCTGCTTCTTGCTGCCACAATCCAACACCTTCCCACTCTTCTCTCCTATCTCCACAATCATTTTACTTTTCTTCACCTAAATGCCTGTTAAGCTGATGCCTGTACAACTCAGTAATAGGCTACTTGGTTTTTTTTTTTTTAAATTATTCTTAACATGCCTTAGAGTTCACCTCTTAAGAAAGGATGAACTGCTTTCTGTACTTATCATGAATATACTTCGTCAAACCATAGTGGAAGGATACCGTATATCAACAACCTACTTCTAGTAAAATCTATTAAAATCTTAAAACTCTCATGATGAAAATTTTGGGGAGTTGCAGGTCCTGGGGGCTATGCCCCATTTTCCTCTCTTTAAGGGTCCATAGAGGTTACTGATGAGGAGACTGGCACTCTCTCACATCATTGCTTCTGACTCTGAAGTTAAGCAACTTTCTTAAGGAGAAAAATGAGAGACATTGGAAAAGAAAGTTGCATATGTGTTTTCAGCTTCTTTCCAATCTTAAAAATTACCATTATAACCTAATTAATGATGAGTTAAATTTGATCATTTTATTGTCTCTCTGTATGATATGAAATCAGCAACGATTCCATTTTAATGGTCTGGGCAGCCTTAAGTACAGGTGCATATTTGCTGAGTAGAAAATTAGCCATTTTTCTTTGTCTTCTGATTTCTCTACACACATCAATGAACTTTATTCATTTAATACTTCCTTTTCATTCCTTTGGGGAGTATTTAGACTAGAATTTCTAAACCTAAAATCGGATAAAGTTTTACCTTTGGTCAGATTGCTGTTCCTTTAAAATGACTCTCTGACATTAATTTCCTAAGAGTTCTGAGAGTTTCAGTGTACAGATATCTCCAATAAAATATTAGGTAGGACATGGCATTGACAACTGCTAGGGCATTTAAAACTTAGAAGAGAAAAATTCACATTGCCTTTTTTTCAAGGAAGAAAATTTAAATGTATACTCTATCTCCCAAACTGCTTCCCCTTGATGAGGAAAAGTCCTCTTTTCACTTTACAGCTTTACAAGGCACATAAAGCTGTGTATTTAAATACTTATTTGAGCATCTGTCATAGTAAGCTGAAAGCTACATAAGCCTTATCGTTTTTGAATAGACTATGCTAACAGGACAAACACATCAGAAAAGGAACAAATTCTAACATTGCATTATTTATGAAAAAATAATACTGATTATGGCCTAGAATAATAACAGTTGAAGAAACATCAAATTGGCTATAGCATACACTGAAAGCAAAACACTGGGGAGTTCAAATACCAGAAGTCAACTGTAAGATTTTATGTGTGTCATTATACAGTGCTACTAATAGAAAATGAAGTTGACAATTCAAATTGCTCTGGATACACATTAGTACCACCAGTTTTATTTGTACAAGAAATGACTGGTCCACTGGACTTCTCTAACTCAGTAATTACTGTTATTTCTTGACAGACCAGTGATATTTCCCCCATAGTTTTGAAGTACAAAAACAATATAGTTAGAAAAAAAAAATCTCAAGTATAAATAATGCAATCTATTAAGGGTCACTAAATTGTTACCACTGATTATTATAAATGATTTAATTTATTTAAACTAAAAAAACAGTAATTAAACTTTTCCTTTTCAGTTTTGGGCCAAGGAACATGCTTGGCAAAACATAAAAAAACAACAAAAGCCAAAAATTTGTATGATTTTTCAGAAAAAAATTCTCAATTTGGAAAGGGAAAAAAACTTTGGAAGCTTGTCAGAATAAAAATGGAATAAACTCCTTTAAAGATGAACTATTTGTCAGTTAATTGATAGATTTTTGGTAGTTAACAGTAACTTTAATACAATCTATGGGAATCACGACAGGTATGAGTGAAGACTTGCAACATGCAGCAGAAGAGTGGCTGACCAAGAAGGTACCATAAAGGGCAGTAACCACATATTTTCAAGACTAAGTAAGAAATAATTATAGCTGCCCTTCCATTCATATGTCTCTTTGCCTATGATTAAGCTGAAAATGACAGAAGTAATTTACTTTCATGCATCCACTGATGTTGATGCTGGAATCTTCATCTGGATCTGGGGGGAAGGGAGGATTAAAACATACTTCACTTTTTCCTGGTATTTATATTAATTTTGTTAGATAATGAAATGCTCGATTTAATGCCAACCACATTCAAGGAAGCAAACTCCTTTAAGGTTTTGGGGCTTATTTGGATGACTTAGAAACATAGGAAAGAAATTAAACAAAGAAGTAAAAATGGGCATTGTGCACAGACCATGAGAGTCTGAAATGTCTAAGAAATATACCTTTGGTTTATGACCAAGTTTAGACCCCAAAAATCTTAAAAGCAGGTTTTCTCTCACAGGAGGGCATGAAATCCAATGTTTATCCTTTAAAACTGCTGGGAGAAATGACTGCCAAGGTTTGTTTTATTCATGTAATGTGACAGAAGAAGGATAATTTGTTCTTTGCTCTCAAAAATATGGTTTCCCCAAGACAGACTTTTAATTTGATCAAATTCTGGCTAAAGCAAGTGAATCCAAAAGAAAAACTATCCAATAAGGGTGTAAGGAGTCTCTGAAATAGCTTTATCTTCTCATTCAGTGTCAGTAAAGGTTATACTTCAATTACCCTAAATGCTGAAGCTTAATAAGGCATAACTTCAGTTGTTATGGTGGGAGTATGGGCAAACATATTCCACATTTGTTCCTTAAAAAACGAAAATTATCAGACCTCTAAAAAAGTTCAACCGGTTATGTGGAAGTGTATAGATGCTTTGTTATGAAAGACATGCTCAGGATTCTAAAGCAGCAGCAACTTAAAAATTCAATAATAAAACTTTGGCTTAAAATTAAAAAAAAAAAAAAGAAAGAAAGAAAAAGTCAAACTGGTGCAAGTTGTCTCATGAAAGAGGTATTGTGGACTAAACCCTCAAACGCTGTCCGACATTAGTTTCCCCTGTCTTCTTTCACTGTTACCACCTTCATTGCACAGGAGTTATAGCATTCTTTTATGGTTAAGTTTCATAAATAATGAGAAAACTATATGCAACAAATACATCATATTTCCCACCCACCCAGCAACCCTCCCCAAAATAAGAAAAGTTACATCAAATTAAAAAGTAGCTTCGTGAATGAAGGTACTGCTCTAAGTTGCACTTTCCCTGCAAGTGCGGCCAGTGCTTTTGCGCTGGGTATGAAGGAAAGGAAAAAATTCTCCACATAAACTGACAAAAAATTTAAAAATCAATGTCCGGTTTCAACCAGTCAAAACCGGGCCCAGCGGAAGCCGAGGTATCTCGGTACCGTCCCATCAGAGGGTCCTTGCAATGCCTGTTCTTCATCCTGATAGGTATCTGTGTCCTTGTGATTGTAAACAATCCATAAGATACTATGTTTTTGTTCCTTAAAATGTCCTCTGATTGGCAAAATGAAGTAAATATTTGTTTTAAAAATAGAAAATGAAAATTAAACCAGAAGAAAAGAAAAGAAACACAGTGAGCTTGTTTGGAGTCCATAGGATCCGATCTGGAAGAGCTCGGAAAATGTGTTATGTGTTTTCTCCTGTTTTCGGCTGGAAAGGTACTAGAGGTTGCGTTGGTCGAGGAAAGAATTGTAGAGTAGGAAAACCAAAGATGTGAATCTAGACTTCAGAGGATTCAAGTGTTAGCTTCATCATCTGTGTCTTCTATCAATACCTTAGTGTCACGAGCCTTGGATCTAATGGAATAAGGGGAAAAAAAGCATTTAGTCCATTATTAAAATACAAACATGTTCATGATATTAGATACATTTCCCATCTTATCACCATTAAAAATACATTGTAAGTGGGCACTATATTACTACACCCAATGGACTACTCCTGGAGTATCACCCTCAATTTTGGGTATTACTGGAAAAACATTAAGAAACTAAACTGCAACCAGAGGAAGGTAACAAGAAAAATGGCCGATCACGTGTGGCAGAGAGAGAAGCAACCTAGAAAAAGATCCAAGTTTGATCAGCCATAAAACATAATGAAATCTTGCCATTTGCAACATGGATGGACTTAAGAGTGTATAATGCTAAGTGAAATAAGTCAGAAAAAGACAGATACCATACGATTTCACTCACATGTGGAATTTAAGAAATAAAACAAGTGAACAAGCAAAGGAAAAAAAAAGGGGACCCAAAAAAAAAAAACCCCAAAAAACCAGACTCTTACATACAGAGAACAAACTGCTGATTGCCAGAGGGGACATGGGTGGGAGGATGGGGGGAAATAAGAGTAACTTATTATGATGAATGCTGAGTAATGGATAGAAATATTGAATCATATTGTACACCTGAAACTAACAAAACACTGTATGCTAATTTACTTGAGTAAAAAAAAGAAGGTCTAAGTACTGACTTTGTAAAGATGTACCTTTTTGAGTGTTAATTTTCATCCCTATAAAGCAGGAATAATACCCATTTCACATTAGAGTACTCTTACCTCATGGAGACAGTGTCACTATCAAGTGAGAAAATGGATATAAAAAGCATCAGTAAAGTGTGAGACAAATATAAGGAATTATGATGAGCATGGATAGAAAGACTGCCATTTAAGGTACACATGAAACTAGGTGAGTAAATCAGCAGAAGATAAGACCTACACAGAGGCATGACAGTTGTCTTCAAAAAGCTGACAGGATATGACGTAGAAGAGGGAGGAGACTAGGTTATGAGAGCCCGACTAGTATCAACTGGTTAAAGTTACAGTGAAGCATACTTCAGCCTAACATAAGCTAGCCACCACGATAACCACCCAACAGTAAAATCAGGTGCCCCATCTAGTTATAAACTTCATTATCACTGACAATTGTCAGTCAGCGTAAGATGACCATCTGTCTAATCAGGAGGCAGAAGAGATTCCTGTACTAGATGAAAAATGGGATTTGATAATGTTAAAATAATCTGCAATTCATAAGCCCTATGATCGTGAAGTAGGTATTATTATTCCCACTTGACAGAGGTAGAAACCGACATTCAAAAAGGTAAAGGATGTGCTAAAGACTGTGGGAGTCACAGAGTCAGTACTCAAATTCAGAAATTCTTATTTTAGATTCCCTGCTCTCTCCATTGCACATAACCTGTTCCCTTGTTCTAAACATCTTCCTCCGGTTGCAATCTTGTATCTCAGTGTTTTCCCACTTAACACCTGAAATTGAATGTAATAATCTAGTGCCAAAGAACCTGCCTGTTTCTGAAGCAGAAATAGTGTATGTTTAGACTGCCCTCTGCTGGTGACTAACAAGGATAACACATTCACATTTCGCAGCTCAATGAGACAAGTATCTACAGTCCTCCAGTCCTTTGTGGCACTTGCTGACCCCACCATCCCTTGCACCCACCTCCCCGGCTTCTTCAAACTCTGCTTCCTTACTACAATAGTCTCAAGATTTGTTTTGATGTTCTTCCCAAAGACCTCCCTGGCCATTCCTTTCTTGCTCCTTTTGTTTATTTTTTTTCTCCTGCCTGTGTTTCCTCAGGCTTAGCTGTTTTTCTGCTTTTCTTTTCTCTACCTTGTCCTCTTCAGAGAACTTCCAAATTCTATTCGAACCTTGGGCAATTTCTACTCTGCTCTCCTATACCTATGCGTTACTATTACCACCTCCTATTTTTTACTTCCTTTAAAACATCTCCTCATATTATTTTTAGTAGTATTGTAAAGCATCCTAACCCAAGTCCTCAATGTCTGATACTTCAGAATACCATGGTGGCCTTCTAGTTGGTCTTCTGGACTTTAGTGTTCCATTCCCCAACGTATCTTGCACAGTGCCATTAAAACTTATGAAAATACTACTTTCATGTCATTCTTCCATGAAAAAACATTCTCCGGAAAAAAAAAAAAAAAGAAAAACATTCTTTGAATCCTTCCTGCCTGTATGATCAAGCTTGTATTTTCCAGACTTTTACAATCATACTTCATCTATTCAGCTAAATTTTTTTTTATTATAGTTCTAGTCACATGGCTTTCCTTCTGCCTCTATGTCTTTACTGTGCCTCTGGCCTAGTCAAGCACTCTCTTATCCTTTAGACAACTGCCCACACTCAACTTAAGTCTCCCCATCACTCCAATCCACTGTGAAATCTGTCTCTAAGTTCCAAATGCAGCCACAATATACTTACATTTATCGTTCTATTTAGGATCATACAAAATTAATGACTTATAAAAATACCGTTGTGGGTATTTTGGTAAGAAAATTAAAATAATAATAACTTATATTTACATAAACTATATATAAGAACTCTTTCTGTGAGGAAACTGGTCTAAATGCTATGTCACAACCACTCTATAAGCAGGGATATTAATTTCAATTTTAAGATGAAAGGCAATATAGAGATATTAGGTAATTTGGTCAAAGTTACATAGGGGCCAAGTGGCAGAGCCAGGATTCCTAAAGTTTATAACTTGAAAATTATCTGTATACAAAACATGCTGAAGAGTCAAGGAAATATTCTCCAACAAATTTTCCCCAGTGTACTTTTAATGTCAAATTTATAGCATTAATGCATTAACTAATGTATTAATGACATTTTACTCTATGTGTTAAGACATTCTATAGGTTGGAGTGTATAAAATTGCTGCTACTGCTGTTTTTCGTAGGTGAAAAATGGCTGAATGCCAGCAATTTCATGTGGTTCAACCTGATACCTTCTTAGCTTAAATGTTAACCAGTGCCAACACCTGAAGGAAATTCGTCTCTGAAAAGTGGAAGCCATACATACTGAGAAGCGAGGCGAGGCCGGCGCAGGGATACGCTCTGGCTGTACTTCCATGGCCGGTTCTTCTGGCGGTTTCGTACCCCATCATCCTGGTCCATCATCTGTTCTAGGAGTGTCTGGTCATCCGCATTCAGAGGGGCCACAGAGATGTCCCGCACGGCACGGAATTCACCACAGTTATTCAGATGTTCATTCTCCAGGCGGAAGAAGTTCCACACAAATCGCCTTAGCAAAATGGAGTAAGTAGGGATTTTATTTATAAAATCTGAACTTCCTACTGGAAACTGTAACTCTCCCCGTATATCAAGTTTCCACTCATGAAATAAAAACAAGGAATGAAGGGTTAGAATATTAAAACAGGAAAACATGGTGTGGTGGTGGGTGGGGAGGGAACTAGAATGGCCTAGGCAAAGGGGGAAATTCCACTGGCTAGATGGATATGTGTCTGCAGTTCTAGGGAGAATCTAAGGCTGGAGAACTGCACAAGTCACGGGGTTAGGAGTAATAAAAGTGGAAGAAAGAAGTGGGCAGGGGTTTAAACGCTGGAACACTCCAGCAATTACCATCTGCAAAGAGGAGAAAGAACCAGTGAAGGAATTGAGAAGGAATAGCTAGGAAGACGTAAGGGTACAGCTTCTGAGAAATGAAGTGAAAAAAGTGCTTTGCTGAGAGGTAAAGTAAGGTAGGTACAGAGAATGACTGCTGGATTTGGCAAAACGGAGAGGCAGAGCACAGATTCTGAAAGACCGTCTAGATTCAAATCATGACTCCACCACTTACTAGGTGTAATGACCTTGGAGGAGTTGCTTAACCTACGCTTCAGTGGCATCAGCAAAATGGGATAGATTCTCTACCTCATAACATTATTGTGAGGATTCATAAGTTAAGACAGGTAAAGAGCTCAGAACAGTGCCAGGCACACAGTGGGCAATACATAAGTGTCTGCTATTATTGTTATTATTACTGTTGTTATCGTAGATTATTAACAAAAGCAATTTAGTTTGAGTATTGGGGAAAAAGATTTGAGTTGAATTAAAAGGAGAATGGGGAGGAGTGAGACAGTGGAGATACCAAGTACAGACATCTTTTGAAGAATTCTGCTGTAAAGGAGGCAGAAATGGGCAAGAGTTGGAGGAGGAAAGTAGATTCAAAGGAGGCTTTTTGCTTTTGTTTTTTATGGGTGATAGAACATCTGATTCTACTATTAAGCCAATAATTTTTAAAGGAGAAATGAAATAATCAAGAATTTAAAAACTGGGGGAGCCTGGGTGGCTCAGTTGTCTGCCTTTGGCTCAGGGCGTGATCCTGGCGTTTTGGGATGGAGCCCCGCATCAGGCTCCTCCGCTGGGAGCCTGCTTCTTCCTCTCCCACTCCCCCTGCTTGTGTTCCCTCTCTCACTGGCTGTGTCTCTCTCTGTCAAATAAATAAGTAAAATCTTTAAAAAAAAAAAAGAATTTAAAAAGTGAGTTTTTTCTTTATTAGAAAAAAGTTTTTTTTAATTCATAAAGCAGCATGATATGTGGAAGAGAAAGAAGTGGGAGGAGAGTAGGTCTTGTAGTGATGAAGAGTCTCAGGTCCTACCTAGACATTTGGGAAAGTGAAGAAGAGGGTCGGCACATGATTGGGAAAGGGCACTAAGAGCAACAAGTATACTATTTCCAGATTCAACCTTTGTCTTTCAAGTTTATCTTAATCTTTCCAGGTTTTATCTTATTTTATCAGACAATTGTGATAGATGTGCCCATCCTGACTCAGAGGAATGCTATAAACATGTCTGAAAATATCTTTATTTCATTTTCATTTGTGAAAGATATTTTCCATGGAGAAAGAGTTCTAGGTAGACTGTTATTTTCTTTCAGCACACTGAAAATATCATTTTAATGACTTCTGATTTTCATTGTTACTGTTGAGAAGTTAGCAGTCAACCTAACTGCCACTTCTTTGACGACAATCCTTTCTTTTAGGCTGCTTTTTTTTTTAAATAAGCATTTAAAGTATTACACAGATATACAAAATTGTGCAAATCATTAAGTGGGCAACTTGATTATTATAAAGTGACCACACTGTGTAATTACCACTCAGAAATAAAAAATACAGTATTATCACACACTGAAAGCTGCCTTTACAGTGCCCTCCTATGCTCTAGAGAGTTTATTTATTAATTTACCTTTCATATTTAGTTCTGCAATCCACCTGGAATTGATTTTGTATGCAGTATACAGTAAGAGTCAAGATTCACTTTTTCTCCCCATATGAATATCCAGTTGGCTCAATATCATTTATTAAAGAACCTCTTTTTCTACACTGATATTTAACTACCTTCGTCATAAATCAGGTACTGTCAATGTATGTGTGGATCTGTTTCTGGGCTCCCTATTCTGTTCCAGTGGACTACTTGTCTATTCTTTCACTAATACCAGGCACTGTCTTGATCACTGTAGCTATATAGTAAGTCTTGATATTTGAGAGTATAAGTCCTTTAACTTTTTTCTTTTCAGCATAGTCTTGGCTATTCTATTTTTTTTTTAAAGATTTTATTCATTTATTTTTAGAGAAAGAGCAAGTGAGCGGGGGGTGGGGGGACAGAGGGAGAGGGAGAAAGAAACCCAAGCTGACTCCACACTGAGCACAAAGCCCAAGGCAGGGCTCGATCTCACAACCGTAAGGTCAAACCTGAGCCAAAACCAAGAGTTGGACGCTCAACCGACTGTGTCACCCAGGCACTCCTAGTCTTGGCTATTCTTCATCCTATTTCCATATAAATTATAGAACTGGCTTGTCAATTTTTGTACACATAATCATTCATTAAATTTATTCCTAGGTATATGATATATTCTGATGCTATTCAAAATGGTGTGTTTTTTAAGATTTCATTTTCTAGTTATTTGGGACTGTTTTTTAGAACATTAAATTTTTATTTATATTGACCTTTTATTCAGGGACACAGTACATTTATTCTAATAGCATATTTGTAAATTCTTTTGAATTTTCTGCATATACAATCATGTCACGGATGAATAATTAGTTTTATTTTTTCCTAATTCTTTTTTTCAAAAAGATTTGAGAGAGAGAGAGCGTGCATGCAAGGAAGCTGGGGTGAGGGGCAGAAGGAGAGGGAAAAAGAATCTCAAGCAGATTGTGCAGTCCAGCGCAGGGCTTGATCTCTCAACTCTGAGATCATAACCTAAACTGAAACCAAGAGTTGGACACTTAACAGACTTCGCCACCCAGGTGCCCCTCTTTTCTACTTCTTACACTGTCTCCTCCCCACCCTCCACTACACTAACTATACTTGCAGTATGATGTTAAAATGAAGTGACAACATGCATAATAATCTCGTTCCTGATCTCAAGGGAGAGCTTACAGTGTTTCACCATTATATACGATCTTATTTATGTTTTTGTACACGTACTGACTTTTCTCAATGGTGTTTTCTACACACATGAAGGATTTCCCCCCTTTATTCTATTGATGTGAATTAACACAGATTAATTTTTAAATGTTAAATGATTTTTGAATATTAAATCTCACATTCCTATAATGAAACTAACTTGGTTGTCATGTATTATGCTTTTTATATGTTGTTGGATTCATTAGCTAATATTTTTGTCAGGAGTTTTGCATTTCTCTACATGAGACAGACTGGTTGGTCTTTCCTGGAATGTCTTCGTAGTTTTAGATATCAAAGCCACATTGGTTGCATAAAATGAACTGGTAAGTGTTCCTTTTATTGCCTCTTTCCTCTGGAAAAGTTTTATGTACAACTGATATTTCCTCCTCATATATTTGGAGGAATTCCCTGAGCCTACAGTTTTCCTTGTGAGAAAGGATATATTTTTTTAAATATTTATTTATTTTAGAGAGAGAGAGAGAGAAAACGTGCATGCATGCACATGTTGGGGGGCGGGGCAGAGGGAAAGGGAGAGAAGCTCAAGCAGACCCCTTGCTGAGCACACACCCGATGTGGGCTTCACCTCATGATCTTGAGATTATGACCCTGAGCTGAAATCAAGTTGGATGCTTAAATTACTGAGCCACCCAGGCACCCCGCCCCCCTGTTGTGAGGAGGATTTTAATATGAATATAATTTCTTTAATAGATAAAAACCTATCGGATTATCTATTTCTTCTTTATTGGTTTTATTTATTTTTATTTAAATTCAATTAATTAACATATAGTATATTATCAGTTTCAGAGGTAGAGTTCAGTGATTCACCAGTCTTACATGATACCCAGTGCTCATCATGTTGCCCTCCTTAATACTCTCTTTATTGGTTTTACTAAATAGTGCTTTTCAAGGAATTTGTCCATTCCATCTAAATTTTTTACTTTATTGGCATAAAGTCGCTCATAATATCATTCTATTCTTTTTTTTTTTTTTTTTTAAGAGAAGGGGAAGGGGGAGAGGAAGGGATAGAGAGGGAGACAGAGAGAATCTTAAGCAAGCTCCATGACTAGCATGGAGCCAGATGCAGGGCTCGATCTCAAAACCCAAAGATCATGACCTGAGCTGAAATCAAGAGTCAGATGCTTAACTGATTGAGCTACCCAGGCGCCCCTCATATTACACTTTTAAAAAAATATCTTGAGGATCTTTGTTATTTGTAATTTGTGCTTTTCTTTTTTGTTCCATCAGTCATATTTAGACATTTTATCAATTTTATTCACTTTTAAAAGAACTTACTTTGGCATGTTAATTTTCTCTACTTTATGTTTTCTATTCCACTAATCTCTGTTCTTTATATTTCCTTCTTTCTACTTTCATTTGGATTTGATTTGCTGTTTTAAAATTTTTTTGAAGCTGTTTATTTTTCCAATGTATACATTTACAGCTATATATTGCCCTCTAAGCATGGCTTTAACCTGCATTTTCTTTTGTCACATTATCAGTTTCATTATGTTCAAAATATTTTTTTTTTTTAAGATTTTATTTATTTATTTGACAGAGACAGCCAGCGAGAGAGGGAACACAAGCAGGGGGAGTGGGAGAGGAAGAAGCGGGCTCCCAGCGGAAGAGCCTGATGTGGGGCTTGATCCCAGAATGCTGGGATCATGCCCTGAGCCGAAGGCAGACGCTTAACGACTGCGCCACCCAGGCGCCCCTGTTCAAAATATTTTAAAATTTCCATTACGATTTCAACTTTGACCCATGGGTTATTTAGACCTATACTGCTTGATTTCTAAACATTTGAGGATTCTCAGATTGTCCTTTTGTGATTTTAATCCTCTGAAATTTGTTGAAACTTACTTTACGGTCCAGCATGTGGTTAATTTTGGTAAACGTTCTACATGCAAATAAAAGAATGTGTATTTAGTTGTTGAATGCAGTGCTCCATGTATGTCAATTAGGTCAAGTTGGTTAACTGGACTCTGTTTATTACTGAGAAAAGTATGTTAAAATCTTTCTCTAAAATTGTAAATTTATCTACTACTTCTTAGCAACATCAACTTTTGTTTTATATATTTTCAAGCTATGATATCAGGTCAAACAAACTTGAACTCGTTATCACAACTGAATCTCAAAGTCTCTAGGTTTGGCAAATTTCTTTAGTGCAAAATTAGCTTTAATGCTTTGCTTACCTAGGGGTACCTGCTTTTACTTAGATTTTAGGCTATCTTGTTAGATCACTGATGTCTTTAGGAAGATTTAAAACACAATTCCTCTGGCATTTCCTTTGCTTCCAGTGAAAAAGCTGCCTGAACATCCCAGAATGTCAAATTGCAAATAATGATTCTCAAAAGATTTTTATTTTAATTTCTGTTCTAAGGCTTTTTACCTCCCAATTTCCACTCATGACCCTTCTAATGGAGCCCAATTCTAAAAAAAGCTTATAAGCCATCATTAGTAGTATTTTTAACTTTGTAAGAATTAACCTCTTAGACCCTCAAGAAGGATTTTCCAACTCTAAGGCTAATAAAAGTTTGAGAAAAGTTGGAAAACTTAAGCCTTTCAAGTTTAAGTTTTAATAAATTCTAATTTGTAAGTACTGGGTATCTTCTAGGGAAAATTTTTTTTGATAGGCTTTTTTGTAGTTTGCTTACCGGAAAACCTCAAGGGGAGCAAAGACAGTAGCAATGATGTCCCCAGAATGAGGCGACAATGTCATGGAGGTAATTGAGATTTGGACAGTCCAAGCAAAGCGAAGAATCACATCCTCTATGATGGCACAGTAGTAATAGGCCTAAGGAATAATAAGCAAATGGAGTACACTTACCATTATGTTTCTCACAAATAAGCACACCTATCACAGCAACAAGACTCACATATGTCCCATCAACAAGCACAGGTTAAAGAAGAAAAATGGTTTTATTTTTATTTTATTTTCTATTTTAGAAGGATCTCTCCAATTTAGTTTCTTTCTTAAGTAGTGCAATATCAAAATGAAGTTTTATTGAATTTCATTAATCACTTAACAAATATATTTTATTCTCATACTGTATGCCAGGCTCTCTTCTAAACTCCAGAAATATAAACCAGATGAGATCCTTGATCTGACTGAGATTATATATTAATGTGTACATCATACGCTAATACTCAAGAGCAAAAAGATTAGCAGATTAATTAACTGTGTTATTTGCACTTTTATTCTCAAATTGCCTTATTCCGCATTTGAAGGAGTTTTACCTTCTTTTTCGAGGTCATTAAAGGACATGAAGCTTGGATATCACAAACATGGGTTGAATTTAAGGAACATTTTATCTTTACATGGGAAAGACAGCATTCAAATTCTTTCAGGTACCAATATCCACTATTTAGGAATCCACTTTTAGCAGAAGTTTTAAGTACACAAACTGCCAATAGACTAGAACTGTAATTCATGGATTTGTTTGTTATTAATGTCTGGATAATCAGCTCTTTAAATATACGTATTTAAACATTGTGACATCTTATGGAAACTAGAACTGCCATGTATTTACACTATCGCATTTATTTATTTATTTTTTTTACAAAATTTAACAAAAGAATACTGGTCATGTTAGAAGGCTAGTAATGAAAAAAGAGCAGTCCCCTAGCCACCCATTCTCTAGAGAAATAATTTCAGAATTTGTAGCTATCTCTCCTAGTATTTATCCTTCATATTTCTAAATAATGTGTATATATTGCCATATCTTGATTAATCAATTGGAGATGTTATCCACTGCTGATTAGGATACATTTTATGAAGAATTTAACATATTTACATACCTTCCTGTCCCTTCCCCCATCCATCCAATACAGTGATCATGCAGCTTTTGAATAAATTCACATCTAGTGAACTCATTATTCAGCCTCAGTGAAGAACTGCAATTTCATGTTACTTTAAGAGTCAGTCTTTAAAATGAATCACAGTTGACTATGTGGGAGCTGATGTTACCAAAAATGTTAAAGTCTTGGGAGGAATACACTTAATATGAGGTCAAGAGACAGAGAAAAATTAAGTTTTAATATGGAGATAGCAAAAATACTTCCTGCATCCGGATGTGGTGCTCAGCAATATGCACTGTTAAACCCTAGGAGCTGATTTTAAGATTCATTTAACTGTGTTCTTAATTTTTAAATGAAGCTCCATTGGATTCCACCAATAGCTTTTTTTCCCCTTTTTAAGTAGAATGAATTTTATTCCAATATTTGTCTTTTTAAGATTAAATGGGATGTGGGATCTACCAGAACATTTTTCTTATAAATTTGCAAATTATAAACTAGGAAACCATATACTGTATTTCCTAGGGTCATGAAAATATGCAATAAGGAAACTGAATGAAAAACTCTATTCACTAATTTTACTACATAGAAGCCAGTTAGAACTATTTAAAAGGAGGCATGGATTGACATTTATATAAAAATATGAACAATTCATCTAAGCAATCAGCATGAGAAGCAAATGTATTATATTGCTCAGTAAGGCAAGAATATAAGGAGCAAAAAGGCATAACATTTGGTGAGCACCAAAGGACCATCATTTACCTGAGCTCATGTCTGCTCTCTGACTTGTACTTAACATTACTGATTTTCTTTCTTTAAAAAAAATGTTTTTTAAAGTAATTTCTACACCCAATGTGAGGCTTGGACCTACAACCCTGAGATCAAGAGTGGCATGCTCTAACAACTGAGATGCCCCCTGATTTTCTTTTCAAATGAGATTTATAAAGCTATGTCTAGTGCCTTGGTCATATATTCTAAATTTGCACATTGGGATTACTGCTATAACTTACGTAAAAAAAGAGGTCATTGTAAATTAATATCCTCCTTTCTGTCTTCATTTGCTTATCTGAAGTTACCCTACATATCATTCTTTGTATCCACTCTCCTACCATCTATCTTTAGTCTTCACACTTGAATAAAACAGCCTTCCCTATTCACCAACTGAATATTACATATTCACACACTTTTCAAAGTGCAGTTTTGAAGTACTGGTGACATTCTGACATAGTATGAAGTATTAGTGACCAAATCTACACATTCCTCCTCATCACAGAATTTTAGAACTGGGAAAGGATCAAGAGATAATCCAGTAGAAGAGAATGCACTACAGTACAATTACCTAAAGTTATGTAGCTAGATACCTGAGATCAGAATTCACTTGCCAGGATTCCTAGTTCATTGTTTAATTTCTTTCATTATCTAAATAATGATACTCTTGGTCTTTTGACTTTTTAATTTAGGCTCTCTTATCCTTTTATTTTATGTAAATAATTCCTAAGAAATAATCCATGTATTTTCAGACTAAATTGGCACTTTAACAAAAATTGTTGAAATAAATGAAAACAGAAGCCTTCCTGATTCACCAAAGGAGAGTCAGGGACTTCCTTTCCTCTGTGCTTTCACAGCACTGCGTTTTCAGTCAAGTATTTATTCAGTTATTCCACAAATATTAAGTCTACTATATGCTAGGAACTATGCTGGGCAGTGCGGGATACGGATACCTAAGCAGATACAATGTGATAACTGCTATAACAAATTTGTAGAGGGTAAATGGGATTAGGACAAATGGATAAATATGCTTAGAAAAATAAAAAAAAAGGAGGAATTGGAGAGGATGTGGAGAAAAAGGAACCCTCATGCACTGTTGGTGGGAATGTAATTGGTGTAGTCACTGTGGAAAATAGTATAAAGAAAAAGAAATAGAACTACCATATGCTCCATATGCTCCAGTAATTCCACAACTGGGTATTTACCCAAAGAAAACAAAAACCATAATTCTAAAAGATCTGCACTCCTTTGTTTTACTGTAGCATTATTTACAACAGCCAAGATATGGAAGCAATCCAAGTGTCCATTGATAGATGAATGAATAAAGAAGATGTATATATACACAATGGACAATACTACTCAGCTATAAAAAAAGGATGAGATGTTATCATTTGCAACAACATGAATGGACCTAGGAGGCACAATGCTAAGTGAAATAAGTCTGAAGAGAAAGACAAATACCATATGATTTCACTTATATGTGGAATCTAAAAAACACATTAATAAACAAAAAGTAGAAACAGACCCATAAATACACAGAACTGACAGTTGCCAGAAGGGTGGAGGGGGGTAAAGGAATGGGCACAATGGGTGAAGGGGAGTAGAAGGTACAGGCTTCCAGTTATGGAATAAGTCACTGGGATGAAAAGTACAGCAAAGGGAATATATATACAATGGTACTGAAACAGTGCTGTATGGTGACAGATGGTAGCTACACTTGTGAGTGTAGCATAACATAGAGTGTTGAATCACTACGTTGTACACTTGAAACTAATGTAACACTGTGTGTCAACTATACTTCAATTAAAAATAAATAAAAAATTAAAATAAAAAAAGAGGAACAGGGGTTTGCCAGGCAGACAAAGGGTCGGGAGAAAAGGGCATGTGAGACAGAGTGAGCTGCATGTTCAAAATTAGGTCATAAATTATAGTAAGTTATTTATTCCTCTATTCTAGATTTTATCACATTAAACTGCAATTTGTTTACCTGTTTAATATAGTTTATGGCCTCTTTGAGAACCAGAACTTTGTTTTTATTTTCTAAACTGCCCAGCATATAGTAAACACCTGACATTTTTGATGACTGAATGAATTAGTATTTTTTGGTAATTAGTTGCTTTTTCTCAATATATTAGGTTGGGATTAGGTATGCATCATAATAGGATTTAGCTGGATATACACTAGAGTTGTTGTTGTTTTTAAAACAAATACAAGCATTCTTTGTACGTACTTTTTGGGGGTATACAATCTCTTCCCGGAGAAAGGTGTTTTCTCCAGCATTCTTATCAAAGAGACCCCAGTCCATCTTCAGATCCCAGATGAGGGTATAGCAGGAACTTATGACACAAAACACGATCCAAAGGTAAAAGAATACCATGGTGTCTGAGTGACCTCGTTCTGAAGAAAGAAAAGGGAATAGTAAAAGAGCAAATTGCTAGATTTAAGTAAAATTCCCCATTAAATAAAACTAATTTAAAAAACATATTCATATAGCTCCATAAAAGATGTAAGATTTTAAACAAATCTCCCTAGTAGGAACGCTAATAGAAGTTAATAGTAACTTTTATTCTCCTCAAGTACAAAGTAATCATCAAACATTTACCAAATATATAAAATTTGTACAAATGTGTGTTTCGAGTTTTGGAAGCTCTATGCTGAATACATAAAAATCCAAATAATTGCAACGGAGGTTTTGAGTATTACAAAAGATGTCATTTTAATTTTTGCCATCAGGTGGCAGATTAGGGTTAAAGATGAAAAAAAATTATGAAACACCACTAATAAGAAATGTGCTACATTTGCTTCAAGAAATTCTTGGATTGTTTTTACTTTAGAACATTTCCTTCATATACTTAGATCTTCTCTATACTTATTGTGAAGGCAATCAGATACTTTTAATTCCAGATAAAATGCCAGAAAGCAACAGACTGATTATCCTTAAGTACATATATGAAAGCAAATTTCTCTCAAATCACAAAGCAAACCATGATATTTCTGCTTTTTTAAAGAGGTTGTTTATAGATAAAATGTTGGGAACATTAAAAAGTACACTAAACCAGAATAATAAAAATAATCTGCATATGTAGTTATATAATTTAGTATTTTTCACTCAATTGCTTCATATGTTCTCTAATGAATTTTTTCTTTGGTAAGTTTGAGTCATCATGATATTATTTGTGTTCCCTGTTATTGTGCAGGATATAGGTATTAATATGGTCCTGAATTATAAGGAAAAAAGGTACAAAACATCTAATCCAAAAAAGTTTAAATTTTGGTTAGTTTCCCAAAGACATAGAAAATAAAGGATGTATCATGCCTTATTCACAATCCTTCCCATTAAACTAAGTTAAAGTCCTTTCTATTATAAAACAAGTGTTTATTAATTATTTTTAGGTATTAAAAGTGTTAGTACAGGATGATTCAAAGGCGCCCTTTAGAAATTTATAATATAGTAAGTGGAAATAGCCATTTCTTTTTGATGATAAATTTGAACTCAAAATGAAGTATCAACAAAGCACTATGAGAACATCAAGGAGAATGGGAATGTTTCCAACAGTAGGAAATAAGAGGAAGTAGCATTTGAGTTATTTGTAGGATAAATAAATAGTGTTGCAAAAGTCAGGCAGATGAGGCAAGGACATTCAAAACTGAAGGAAGATAATGAAAAGGCACGAGGGTGGGAAAGTACAAGATGAGTTTGAGGAGCTGCAAATAATCTAAATCTAGTGTGTGTGAAATATGAAGGATGTAAGAGAATGGGTATGATTTAACATCAGCCTGGAAAAGACATTTTGGGCCTGACTTCAACAATCATAAAAAAGTAAATTATATAAACTTACAATTAGTTATGTTAAAAACAAAGGTAATAACTCAAAATTCATTATTTCCTAATTATTTTACTACATTTTGCTACTACCCTTTTTTTAAGGTTATGTTTATTGTATCTGTATAATGGAAATATTATATAATGCTGTGCTACTATACACCTTTTCCCAACATTCGATATTATCTTAGTAGCTTAAACTGGCTACAGTGGAAGTATTTACACCATGGAAATCAGCAAACACAAATCAGTACCTCCTATCCCTACTCCTACCTAAGAGCTGGTTTGTTAAACACGTAACAGCACATCACTGTTCAGCTTCTTCTGGAAAGTCAGTGGTTGGAAATAGAAACCAATATTTTTTAAATGGTCCACAAGTGATACTAGTGAACAGTCAAGCTTAGATATAAACACATTTTCAGATTTAAACTATTTTCATAAAAACTCTTCTTCAACAAAAGTAAACTGGGTTGACTATTTATACTGTAACACTGTACCACATAAATTACCAGTTTAAAAGTCCTGACAGAATATTTATTATCTAGTTTAGCTGGATGTGTTCTGATGTTTACTTCATTCTATAGAAAGATACAGTCGAACTGAGTAGTATTATTCAATAATTAGCATCAAGAGTGCATTAAAAAATCTTGTAACTTACATACTAAGGTTTGCAAAGAATAAAGCAAATGTAGCATCTTAATAAAATTCACACTGTTCACATATTTTCAAAACAAGATCAACACAAAGAGATAAAGACAGCAACTTAATTGTAAATTATATTTGCAACTTTAAAAAAAAATCGAATGCTTACTATAAGTCAGGCACTTTATATATATTATCTCATTTAGTTTTCACAACAATGAACCATCATTTTGTTTGCTAGTTAAAGTAATGAGATGAGGGTAAAGTAATAGATACATTCAGCAAGAGGTTAAAAAATGAGTATTTCTCATGTAAGTACAGGTAACATCAAGTGTTATTACTGAAAGCTGATTTTCTTTTCTAATTACTAAAGAAATAATCAAATTCAGATTATATGAAAGGAGGTTGTGGGGGGGAGTTCAAAAGAAAGGAATTAATAAGGAAACAAAAATCAATATGCTAGTTTTCTTTAATGTGTTCTAGATTTTAATACAAGTCCTATTCTTAGACTGTAATTCTTAAAATGGTACAATGGGTCAAGTGCCTCCCTCCTTTCTAAGCCCATATTATTTCCATGAAATTTCTATAAACACATACGAGCCCTTACTAACTTTTCAAAGAGCAAGTATTTCAACAGAATATTTTGGAATGAGTAATGGTTTATCTTACTTTTTCAAACAATGATTACTGTACACCTAGTCTACACGTTTTACATTTTGGTCTCTTTTTAATTATTCCCTTTGTTTGATCTTTCCCATCTCCCAAATGAGGAGTGCTTCTCCCTGAAATAATCTGCCTTTATTGGTATTCAGGGGGTGTACTAGAAAGATATTATCACTTTAGGCAAGCAATTACATCTAATTCTCTCTTGGCTACCTGTGGTAGCCCACTTTAGTGATGTTCAGAAACACAGAAAATCAAGTCATTGCTATTCTAACCTAAGCTTCTATTACACACCTGTCATGTTAGAAGCATAAATCATACAGGAAATATTTATGATAATGGTATCTACTGAATGTAAAACAAATAAAAATAAGCTTCTTAGAGTTCTGTACCCATGGTTACCATAGGAGGGATAAAGCAAAATAATATATCAGGAAACATACTAAGAGAGAAACCAGAAAAATTATATATGAAAATCATCCTTGAACCACATTTTGGGGAAGATATTTTAAAAACGAAAAAAGTGGCATTGTGTAAAGAGAAAGTGAATGGTTTTCTTTTCAACCAACACCTTTCTACACTGATAACAGTTTACTAGTTTCTAATCTGAAATTAAATTAAAAAACAAATAAAATAGACTGGACACCATTTTCAAAGCCCAAACCTACACAGGTAAGCTAAGTTATGAATGAGTATGGCATCTATCAAATCTTAGTTCTACTCCCATAACCTAAAAAATATAAAACACTGAATTACAAGATTAATATGGTTCTCTAAAAATGGATATAGATACTTTCCTGATCTTCAGTGTGTTTTAGTTAAAATGTGAGGTCACATGTATTATACCTCCACAGTGATTATCATATTTGTCCTAAAAGCAGGCAAGAAAGACATTATTATTCCCACTTTATAGTTAAGAAAGCTTAAGTTCAGAGAGAGTCAATAAGTGGAAAGAGAACTGGATCTGAAGTAAGAAGATCTGGGTCTGAATCTAGACTTTGCCTCTTTCCAACTTCGTGATTATAGAAAATTCATAATCTTAAAATGATTGAGACAAAAATGGAAATCATTAGGCCTAAGGATAAATGAAGAAACTAGAAATGGGACTCTTAATCCAAGGAACTTTTTTGTACAAGATAGCTTTGTTTCTCTACGTCCATCTCAACTCTAAAATGAAAAGACAGTTCCATAAAACCATGAAGTAACATTAAAAACATTTCTAAGGCACGTGAAAAATGGAATTTAAATACTATATATTACTTCATACTGTATATAAAATTTATGTTTATAGAAAAAGACAGAGGTATCTATTCCTGATGAAGGAAGTAAGATTATTAAAGGGACTCATTTTTAACTTAGGTATTTCTGTATTATTTGAATTTTATTTTTATAGTGATATATACATATCCGTGTTTTACTTGTGTAATTAAAATAAAAGGAAAAAGTGGGCTAAGGAAAATAGTTGTTATTAGGGTAGTGATATTTTCCCAGGACCCTGGATCATGACCTGAGCCAAAGGCAGATGCTTAACCAACCAAGCCACCCAGGCAGCCTTGCTATATTTTTATAATAAAAAAATACTACACAGGAATTCATTTATTAATGCAACAGATGTTTACTACTATAAGCTGCATTATTTACCATATAGTTATAATACTTCAGATGAACTCAAAAGAAAAATTTTATTTCTATATTCAACAAACATGGTGCATGCTTTTGGGTAACCAGGCATATTTTAGAGAATGGGGATGGATATACTGAAGAACTACTAAGGGCTAAGGGTAAAAGAAGAGATATGAAGTAAACAAAAAGGCACTGTATAAGTACAACTGTAAAACTGTGCATAACAGAGGAATCAATAAACCAGGCTTTCAGGAGGGATAACAGCCAGGAAAGGCTTCCTGGAGGAGGTACTACTTAAGCTGAGTCTTAAGCCATGTTAAACAGTTAAACATCTATCCATCCGATGATTGAGCACGTACTACATGTCAGATGTTCTAGGTACTAAGCACATAGTTGTAAATCTTACTCACTAATGAGCAACTTTCCTGTCCCTGTGAACCTTACTATTTAGTGGGGGTAGACTATTATCAGATACACAAATAAACAAGATAATTTCACACAATGAAAAGTGACACGAAGTAAAAAGAACAGTGTGAAAAGTGACATGAAGTAAAAAGAACATGGTAATAGGGCTGAGACTGGTAGAATTTCTTTAGATGGTGTTCAGAGAAGGTCTGTAAGTTGATACCTGCGTGATGAGAAGAAGTCAGTCACATGAAGAACTGGAGGAAGAGTTCCATATGTGATATTAATTAGTTTCTAGTAACCATATTTTAAAAGGCAAAGAGATGGGCGCCTGGATGGCTCAGTCAGTTAAGCACCTGCCTTTGGCTCAGACCATGATCCCAGGGTCCTGGGATCAAGTCCTGAATTGGGCTCCCTGCTCAGCGAGGGGTCTGCTTCTCCCTCCCCCTCTGCCCCTCCCCTCTGCTCCTGCTCTCTCGCTTTCTCTCTCTCTCAAATAAATAAGATCTTAAAAAAAAAAAAAGGTAAAGAGAAACAGGTAAAATTAATCTTTTTTAAGAGAGAGAGAGCATACACAAATGGCGGTGGGAGGGGCAGAGGGAGAGGGAGAGAGAGAATCCTAAACAGGCTCCACGCCCCAGCATGGAGCCCAAAGTGGGGCTAGATCTCAAGGCCCCAAGATCATGATCTGAGCTGAAATCAAGAGCTGGTGCTTAACCAACTGAGCCACCCAGAAGCCCCTAAAATTAATTTTAATAATATAGTCTGTTTAATCTATCTAAAATGTTATTTTAATAATATAAAATTATTGAGAGCTTTTAGATTTTTTTTCATAAGTCTTCAAAATCCATTTTGTATTTTACAGTACATCCCAGTTTTGCCTAGGCACATTTCAAGTGCTCAATAGTTATATGTACCTTGTAGCTCCTAGTAACTATATTACTAAATAGTGCAGTGCTAGGAAGGGGGATGAGTTGGAGGGGTGAAGACTGTAAGTGGTATACTAATAAGGAGGCTGTAGCAGTAGCCTAGTAAGAAATGATGAGGACTAAAACTGAGTGGAAATACAAGGTATAGGGAGGTCAGGCAAAAAAAAGAAAAATAGGACTAATACTGGCAGGAATTGGTTAACTGTGAGGTGAGATAAAGGGTAGAGTCAAGGACAACTCATAGTTTAACCTGGATGACTGTGCAGCACAGGGCCATGAATCACAGATAGAAAACAACATGGGCCTGAAGAAGGCTAACGAGGGAAAAAAAAAGTTTAATTTTGAACATGTTGACTTTAAGGTACCTATAAGACACTGAGATGGAAAATGCTCAGGAAACAAACAGAAATAGAAATAAGAAGCTTAAGATACAGATTTGGGAGTCACATATATATAAGACAGTGGTTGAACCCATTTTGGAACCACCAAAATAATACAAGTGCCTCCTATGAAAAGGGTAAGGAGACAATCAGAAATAGAAGTCTTCCATTTACACTGCATTTGACTAAATTTGGTTGAATTTATCCTTCCTGTGTTTCTTTACATCAAAGATCCAAAGAAATCAGAGCTCTCTCGAATGTTAGTTTCTCCTTATCTCTTTCAAAATATAAATTTTAATGTTTGTATATATTTCAAGGGTTTAAAATATGTTTACATTATTATACAAAGTTATTGTGGCTACAGGAATAGAGACAGTGAGGACAGGGAGACTACTGTTTTGAGATGTAAGAATGAGAAAAGAAAGCCTATTCCAGATGGCTTAATAAAACAAAGGCAGTCTTTTTAGGGTGAGGGACTCCTGAGTATGCACACAGGCTGAAGGAAAGGAGCTAGTAATGATGAAGAGATTGAAGACTTAGAAAAGAAAAAGAATGACCGCCAGAGCAAGATCCTGAAAGAGACAGAAAGAAATGAAGTCAGAGCCCTTAGGAGGGAAAGTGTTACCCAAGCCTGGGACAAATACATAGTGAGAATGGATTTGGATTAAATAAGTATGTAGGTAGAAGGTAGGTGAAGGGAAATGACTCCTGATAGGCTCAATTTTCTCAAGTTAGTAGGAGACATGGTGATCCTTACAGGTAAAGAGGGTAAAACTGAATTGAAGGCTAGAGAAAAGCAATAAGAGTTATTATCATAAACCCGTTTTTCAAAGTTAATATTGCTGAGATAAGTAACAATTTAATAATAAAAGCAAAGGACAAAAAACACTTGTAAGTTTAGAAAAGGCCATTTTCCCCTTCTTATGGTATTCTTTTCATGAAACATTTTGTCTGTGCTTATATTTTTATTATTATATACACATCTCTCTTTCCTATAAGACTGTACCCTATCTAGCATTTAAAAAGGAATTTAACTTTACACTAGAGTGAATTGTGTGTGTGCATGGACCTATTTGTCTTTTCCATTAAACTATAATGTTTTTTTAGGAAAGGTATCATGTCAGCATTTTTCCAGGGCCTATGCACTACACTCTATGTGATAAGAACAATCAACATCTGCCAAATTAAACTGAGGGCAATAGCTGTGTTTTACTCATTTTTTAATTTTCTGCACAACATCTTACCTTCCAATAGATTTGGGGAAGGTAACATGATTTCTGGGCATACTTCATATAAAATGAGTCCCTGAAAACTTGTAAAAAGCTGAATATGGGGGGCGCCTGGGTGGCTCAGTCCACTAAGCATCTGACTTGATTTTGGCTCAGGTCATGATGTTGGGGTTGTGGGATTAAGCCTGGCGTTGGGCTCCGTGCTAGGTGTGGAGCCTACTTAGGGATTCTCTCTCTCCTTTTCCCTCTACCCCTCCCCCACAAAAAAGGGGGGGGGGACTGACTATGAAAAAGCCAAGTAACAGACATACATGTTTATGAGAAATTTGTTTCCTAAGACCTAAAAATAAAACTTTTTAAATAAAAATTTATTTATTTATTTGAGAGCGAGAGTGTGTGACTGAGCAAGGAGAGAGATAAGAGGGAAAGGGAAAGGAACAGAATCTCAAGCAAACTGCCTGCTGAGCAGGGATGCCCACGTGGGGCTCAATCTCATGACCCTGAGATCATGACCTGAGCCAAAACCAAGAGTTGGACACTCAACCAACTGAGCCACCCCAGCACCCCTAGACACAATCTTTATTTTTTGCAATGGGGTTTTTTTTTTATTATGTTCAATTAGCCAGCATATAGTACACCATTAGTTTTTTTTTTTTTTTTTTAAAGATTTTATTTATTTATTTGACAGAGACAGAGAGACAGACAGTGACAGAGGGAACACAAGCAGGGGGAGTGGGAGAGGAAGAAGCAGGCTCCCAGCGGAGGAGCCCGACATGGGGCTCGATCCCAGGACTCCGGGATCACACCCTGAGCCGAAGGCAGATGCCCAATGACTGAGCCGCCCAGGCGCCCCCATCATTAATTTTTGATGTAGTGCTCAACGATTCATTAGTTGCATATAATACCCAGTGCTCATCACCACACATGCCCTCCTTAATACCAATCACCCAGTGACCCCATCCCTCCACCCCCCTCCCTTCTATAATCCTCAGTTTGGTTCCTGGAGTCCAGAGTCTTTCATGGTTTGTCTCCCTCTCTGATTTCTTCCCATTCAGTTTTCCCTCCCTTCCCCTTTGGTCCTCCACACTATTCCTTATGTTCCACATGAGTGAAATCATATGATAATTGTCTTTAGCTGCTTGACTTATTTCACTTAGCACAGTCCCCTCCAGCTCTATGGTTGATGCAAATGGTGGGTATTCATCCTTTCTGATAACTGAGTAATATTCCATTGTATATATGAACCACATCTTCTTTATCCATTCATCTGGTGAAGGACATACTGGCTCCTTCCAAAGTTTGGCTATTGTGGACATTGCTGCTATAGACATTGGGGTGCATGTGTCCCTTCTTTTCACTACGTCTGTATCTTTGGGGTAAAACCTAGTAGTGCAATTGCTGGATCGCAGGTAGCTCTATTTTTAACGTCTTGAGGAACCTCCATACTGTTTTCCAGAGTGGCTGCACTAGCTTGCATTCCCACCCATAGCAGGTAGCTCTATTTTTAACGTCTTGAGGAACCTCCATACTGTTTTCCAGAGTGGCTGCACTAGCTTGCATTCCCACCAACAGTGTAAGAGGGTTCCCCTTTCTCCACATCCTAGCCAACACTTGCTGTTTCCCATCTTGTTAATTTTTGCCATTCTAACTGGTGTAAGGTGGTATCTCACTGTGATTTTGATTTGTATTTCCCGGTTGGCTAGTGCTGTTGAACATTTTTCAAGCAGACACAATCTTTAATGATAATATTCCTAACATCTTACAAACATTTTTTGTTTTTACTGTTTACAACAGAACATAGGTAATGTCTTCAAAATGAATGCGTGCTGGCACTGATGCTTAAAAATTGCTTTCTGTATGCCTAATGATTTCCATCTTTAATTCTATTAAAATTTCTTCATGATAATGACATGTACTACCATAATTTCCACTTATTTTGATAAGAATAGACAGAATACAAAAAAATACTTAAATAATCACACAAATGCACTGGTATCTGTGACTAAGAAAATGATGCTGTCAAGGCTGCTAGGTGGCAGAGCTAACGCTACCATGTAAAAGCAGAAATTGTTCTGAATCAAAGGATACTTAAGGGTGCGGGGGGATGTGTGTGTGTGTGTGTGTGTATGTTTGTATAAGAGTGTGTGTATATGTATCTCCAAAGTTTCATAACATAATATCCAAAATGTCCAGATTTCAATTGAAAGTCACTAGAACCAGGAAGATCTCAAACTGAACGAAAAAAAAACCAATAGATGCTAAAACTGAGATGACAGAGATAGTGGAATTATTTGACAAAGATTTCAAATCAGCCATGATAAAAATGCTTTAATGAGCAATTATAAAATGCTTGAAACAAAAAACAGAAAGCCTCAGCAAAGAGATAAAAGGCCTAAATGATCTAACATTTGTGTCAACAGAGCCCAGAAGGAGAAAAGAGGGGTGAGCTGAAAAAGTACCTGAAGAAACAATAGCAGAAAACTCCCCAAATTTAGTAAGAGACATAAACCTACAGATTTAAGAAGCTGAGCAAAGCTCAATTAGAATAAACATAAAGAAACTATGCCAAACACAGATAATTAAACTTCTGAAAACTAAAGACAAAGAAAAGATAACCATCTTGAAAGCAGCCAAGAAAAACCTGACAGGTTAACTATCAGGGTAAAAACAGTATAAACAACTGCAGATTTCTCATCAGAAATCTTTTGGCGGCTAGAAGGAAAAAACACAAAATATTAAGTGCTAAAAAATGAACTATATACCCAGAATCTTATACTCAATGAAAATATCCCTCAAGAAATGAAGGGGAAATCAAGACATTCTCAGATATACGGAAACTAAAGGTTTGTTAGAAGATTTACTCTAAAAGAGTTACTGAATTCTCTAAACAGAAAGAAAATAATACAAGAAAAAACCCTTAGAACTCCAAGAAGGAAGAAAGAACCCAATCAATAAGCAAAAATATAGAGGCATAAAATAGGTTTTCTTTTTCCTTTTGAGTTTTCCAAATAATGCTTGACAGCTAAAGCAAAAATTTATAACACTGACAGATATGGCTCTAAATGTATGTAGAAGAAATATTTAAGACCCTTACATTATAAATGGAGGAGGGTAAAGAGATGTAAAGGGAGGTTAAGTTTCCATAAGTCACTCAAACTGGTAAAATGACAACACTAGGATACTGCAATAACTTACATTCAAATACTTAGAACAACCACTAAAAGAACTATACAAAGAGATACACTAAAATAATCCTATAGATAAATCAAAATATAACTTTAAAACTGTTCAAGTAAAAACAGAGAAATAAAAAGCAGAGATAGCCAAAAACCAAAAAAGAAAATGGTGTATTTTAAATTCTAAAAATATCAGTAATTACACTGAATGTCAATGGTGTAAATATACCAATTAAAAGAGGCTGCCTGAGTGGATTAAAAACTATGACCCAATTATATTCTGTCTACAAGAAACTCATCTCAAATATAACGATATAGGTAACTTAAAAGTAAAAAGGTGGAAAAAAATATATATAATATAAACAATCAAAGGAAAGCAAGGTGGCCATATTATTATCAAATAAAGTAGATTTCAGAGCAAAGAAGATTACTGGAGACAGAGAGGGGTATTATATAATGACTAACAGTCAATCCACCAAGAAGATGTGGCAAATCTAATTGCATCTACATCAAACGAGAGTAGCAAAAATGGATAGAACGGAAAGAAAAAATTGATAAATCCACAATTATAGTTGGAGATGTTAACTCTCCTCATCAACAAGTGATAACAACAAAAAGAGAAGAGCAAAGAGATAGAAAATAAGTAAGGTTATAGAACTCAACATCACCGACCAATAGGATCTAATAAACACTCTACCAAACAATATACATTCAAATGTCCACTGAATATATACATAGATAAGCTATAAAAATCAGTGACAGAAAAACCTCTAAATACTTAGAAACTAAATGACACACTACTAAACAATTCATGGATCAAAGAGGAAGTCTCAAGGAAAATTTAAAAATACACCGAACTAAACAGAAATGAAAATACAACATATTGAAATTTTGAGACACAGCTAAAGCAGTGCTGACAGGGAAATGCGTACCCTTATATGTATACTATACATACAAATGCATACATTAGAAAAGACAAAAAATCTCAAATCAATAACCTAAACTCTTACCTTAAGTACCTAGAAAAACAAAATAAATCCAAAGCAAACAGAAGGAATAATAAAGAATAGAAGTCAATGAAATTGAAAAGGAAAATAAAGAAAAATCAATGAAACAAAGAGCAGCTGCCTTGAAAAAAATTAATACCATTGACAAAACTCTAGTACAACTGACAAGAAAAGAAAGAAGACACAAATTACCAATATTAGGTAATTGGGGCTTAATTAGAAACAGGGGCTATCACTACCAAACTTGAAGAAATCAAAAGAATAATAAGAGAATATAACTCTACACCCATAAATTTTGACAACTTAGATAAAATGGAACAAATTCCTAAAAAAGAAACACAGACTATCACAACTCACCCAATATAAAATAATAATTTGAATAGTCTATAACTATTAAGAAAACTGAATTTGTAATTTAACAACTACCCCAAAATAAGTCTCTAGGCCCAGATGGTTTCACTGGAGAATCCTATCAACCTTTCAGAGAAGAAATCTTCCACAAATTAGAAGAGAGAAAACTTCCCAATTCATTTTAGGAAATTAGCTTTATACCTATATCAAAACAAAAAACAGTCTCTTCCCCCCCCCAAAAGTACAGACAAATATCCCTCATAAACACAGACATAAAAATCCTTAACTAGATATTAGCAAATAGAATTTCTGCAATATAGAAAAGGGATGAAACACCAGGGGGGTTTATTCCAAAGATACAAGGATGATCCAATATTCAAAAGTTAATAATGTAATTCACCATATTAATGGGTTACAGCTTAGAAGAGAAACCATAGGGTCATATCAAAAGATCCAGAGAAATAGAAATAGAGGGGAAACTTCTTCAACTTGATAAGCTTCAGCAAAAACACTACAACATTAGCTGAGGAACATTTATTATGGTAAAAAACTGAATGTTTTCCTCCTAAGATTGGAAACAAGGCAAGAATACCTGCTCTCACCATTCTGACTCAACTTATACTAGAAGCTGAAGTCAGAGCAGTAAGGTGAAGAAAGAAAACAAAAGGAAGTAAAATACATAGAGTTAGAAAGGAAGAAATAAAACTGTCCCCATTTGTAGATGACATGATTGTCTATGTAGATAATTGTAAGAAACATTAAAAAAAAATCCCTTTGAGAATGAATGAGTTCAACATGGTCAAAGTATATAAGATAAATATACAAAAATCAACCATATTTCTATGTACTAGGAATGAATACGTGGACACCAAAATTTAACAGTACAATCTCGCCCTTTATAATCACTCAAAAAATACATACATCAAAGACTTGTACACTGAAAAATACAAAATTCTCATGAAAGAAAAGATTTAAATAAACATAGAGAGATATTCAAAGATTAAAAGACTGAACAGAGTAAAGATATCATCTCTCCACAAACTGACATACAGGTTTAACATAATTCTTATAACACTGTAGCAAGACTTTTTGTAGATATAGACCATGCTATTCTAAAATTTATATAGAAAGACAAAAGAACTAGAATAGCTAAAACAATTTTGAAAAGGGAAAATAAAGTAGGAGAAATCAGTCTACTCAATTTTAAGACATCATACAGCTATAGTAATCAAAACTGTGTGGAGTAACATCAGCATCATGGCAGTGATTGCCTTTTTCTCTCCCCTTTGATTTAAAACTAAGTGGATGTCCATAACCGAAAAAAAGCACCTCTGCATAGGATACCAGCACACCTGAGAGATCCATCCATCCGTGTTTCTGAAATTGGGCTTATTACACCATGGAGAAGGCAGTGGAGTAAGGGAAATGGCAGTGGAGCAGGCAGTAGCAGAGAAGGCACTGGTTGGTCCGGCAGTGAGCTAGAACAACCTTTTTGGCAGAGGAGGTGGAAGGTAAAAGGCAATGAGTAGGGGTCTGCCTGGCCACTCATGCTGCAGCTAGAGGAACCAGCTGCTCTCTCTGACAAAAGGCAGCAGTGGCTGTGTTTGGGGGGGGGGGAAATGGAAAGAAAGAAAAGCACACTACATTGAAAACTAATGATGGACTGTATGGTGACTAACATAACATAATAAGAAAAAAGAAAGAAAAGAAAAGTAGACAGATGAAGAGAACTGAAGGAAAGTTTCTTCTGCCTGGCCCAGAAGGCAAGAGGACTACCCACAGAACACTGTGACATCACTCCCCCTGCTCGGCCCCAACTTGAGGATACTCTTACCAGGTCATGGGCACACCCAAAGACTTAATGGCTAAATATACAGCTCCCCCTATGCTTGTTTTTTTTTTTTTTTTTTTTTAATGTGCATGACCCCAACCTTAGCTGCAAGTCAGCTCCACTAAGAGAAAACAAAAACTTCTGTTAGGGTCCTAATTACCAACCTGTTGAACAGCTAGAATCAAAGTAAAGAAAGTAAACAAAACCTTACCTATATAAAAAATAAGAAAGGTGTTTGCTACTTCAAATGTGGCCGCAGAGACACTTTTCATCAAACACCGTGAAAAATCATGGTAATATGGTATCACAGAAAATGTCAATTTTGCTGCTGCTGAACCCAAAGATATGGAATAGTGCAATTTAACTGATAATTTAAAATAGCTGTAACAAAGAAATTCAATGAGCTACAAGAAAACTCATAAAGATAATACAATGATCTCAGGAATAAAATTAATGAACAGAAGGAGAACTTTACCAAAGAGACTGAAATTCTAAAAAAGAACCAAACAGAAACCTGGATCTGAAGAGCTCAATAAATGAAATGAAGTATTCACTGGAAATAGAACAGATCATATGGCAAAAGAGAATTAGCAAGCTTGACAACAGAAATATATAAATAATTCAGGTGGAAGAGGAAAGAAAACAAATTTTTTTTTAAAAGTGAAGAAACTGTAGGACAACTATCTGAATCCATTAGAAAAGCTACCATAAAAATAATGGGTATCCCAGAGCGGGAGAAGGGAGCAGAGAATACATTTTAAAAATAATAGCTCTTAATAATAAAAAACCTAACATAATATTCCTCATTTAAAGAATAAAGGAGAAAATCTCATTATCAATGGATGCAAAAAAAGCAGTTGCTAAAACTCAGTGACAGTCTGTGATTAAAAAATTTCTTTTCAAAGGGAAGAATAGAAGGGAACATCATTATTCTGATAAGCGTACCAAAAAATCTCCAGTAAACTTTATACTTACTGATGTACTACTAAAGATTTTCCCCTTGAGATTGTAAATGAAACAAGGATGCCTAATAATGCTATTTTGAAGCAACATTTTACTGGAAGTCATACTTGGTGCAGTAAGTAAGAAAAATAAAATATCTGAAGATCTAGGAGGACATAAAATGGTCTTTGCTGGCAACATGATTGTGTATATAGAAAACGTAAAATCTATCCATTATCTATCAGAATTGATTTATGAATTTATCAAGGCTACTGGATACATCAATATCCAAAACCAATTTTATTTCTATATTCCAGCAATCAATCAATAAAATGAAATTTTGAAAAGATGAAAAAAATAAAAATAAAAAACAACAAATAATAGTTGAGAATCTCCTAAACCCAGAGAAGGAACTTGAAGCTAATACAAGTCATTGAACCTAATACAATACTTACCATCTCAACACAAAAAGACCTTCTCCAAGACTATTACATTAAAGCTGTCCAAAGTCAATGATAAAGAATTTTAAAGATAGCCAGGGAGAAAAAGACAGTAATACAAAGTTATCTCCACTTGGTAATTAGCAGATTTCCCAGCAGAAACTATGGGCCAGGAGACCATGGAATGACATATTCAAAATATTGAAAGATAAAAATTGCCAGCCAGGAACACTGCTCTATCTGGCAAAGTTATCCTTCAGATATGAAGGAGAAATAAAAGGCTCACTCAGATAAACAAAAGCTGAGGTTGTTCATCACCACTAGACCTGCCTTACAGGGAACGTTGAAAGGAACCCTAGAAGCTGAAACCAAAGTACACAAAATTGACTAAGGTGACACTCAAAATTATAATACTGTAACTCTTTTTTTAGAACAGTATATTAAGCTCTTAACTATAGCATAAAAAATAAAAAGAACATTAAAAATAACTATAGATACCATAACTTGGTAACAAAATCACAGCATAAAAAAAATTAACTTGTGATATTAAAAATATCAAAGGGGAAGAGTAAAAGGATGAAACCTTTAAAAGTAAATGAATAACTGCTATTACCAGAGAAAGGACTATTTTACCTATGAGACATTTTATGTAAATCTTTGCAAAGCGAAACTTTAGAGCAGAAATATGAAACAACAACAAAAAAAGAGTGCACTGAGCAAATCACCATGGAAAATTAACTTATAAAGACACAAACAGAGGGAAAAAGAAACGAGAAAATAACCAGAAGGCAAAGATAAAATAGCAGAGGAAATCCTTACATATTAACGGAGAAATAGACAACAGTACAATAACTGTAGGGGACTTCAATACCCTACTATCAGCAATGAATAGACTGGTTTAACTGAAATTAAACCATACTTTAGAAAAAATGGGCTTAACGGACATACACAGAACATGCAACGAACAGCAAAATACACATTATTCTTAAGTACACATAGAATACTCTCCAGGACAAATCATGATAGGCAAGAAAACAAATCATAGCAAGACAATTTTTCTTCCATTTCAGAGCAAATTTAAGAAGACAAATCATGCCAATTTTCTTCTCTGACCCCAATGGCATGAAACTAGAAATCAATAACAGGTTAGTGAGAAGATCTACAAACATGTGGAAACTAAGTTACACACTTTAAACAACCATTGGGTCAAAAAACAAATCAAAGGGAAATAAAAAATTATCTTAAAACAAAAGAAAATGAAAACAACCTATCAAATATTGTAGGATAAAGCAAAAGCAATTTGGGGAGGAAAATTTAAGACAATAAATGCATATATTAAGAAATTAGAACTCAAACAATCTGAAATTAACACTTCAAGGAACTAGAAAAAGAAGAGCGAATTAAGCCCAAAGTAGTTCAAAGGAAGGGAACAGGAGTAGTAAGGGCAGAAATAAATGAAATAAAGACCAGAAAAACAATAGAAAGGATCAATAAAACTAAAACCTGGTTCTTCAAAAAATAGACAAAACTGACAAACCTTTAGCTATACTAAGAAAAAAAGAGAGGACTTAGATAAATTAGAAATGAAAAGAGGAGACATTATAACTGGTACTACAAAAACACAGAATCATAAGAGACTACTATGAACAATTTTATGCCAACAAATTACATAACCCAGAAGAAACGGCTACATGTCTAGAAACATATAACTGGCCAAGACTGAATCAGGAAGAAATAGAAAATCTGAATAGACCAGTAACAGTTAAACAGATTGAATGAGTAATCAAAAAACTCCCAACACAGACAACTCCAGGACAAGATAGCTTCACTGGAGAATTCTACCAAACATTCATAGAAAAATTAACACAAATGCTCCTCAAGCTTCCAATATATCCAGGAGGAGGAAACACTTCCACACTCATTCTGTGAAGCCAGCATTACTTTGATACCAAAAACATACAAGGACCACAAGAAAACTATGACCAATGTCCTTGATGAATAATAGATATATAAATTCTCAAAAAAAAATTCTCAACAAAATATGAGCAATCTGAATTCACAAACACATTAAAAGGATTATACACCATGACTAAGTGAGATTATCCCTGGGATGTAAGGATGGTTCAATATACACAAATCATTAATGTCATATACACATCAATAAATGAAAGATAAAAATCACATGATCTCAATAGATGCAGAAAAAGCAAAATACAACATCCTTTCTTGACAAAAACTCTTTTTTAAAAAAAGATTTTATTTATTTATTTGTCGGGGTGGGGGGGAGCACACAAGCAGGGGGACAAGCAGGCAGAGGGAGAAGCAGACTCCCTGCTGAGCAAGGAGCCCAATGTGGGACTCAATCCCAGGACCCTGGAATCATGACCTGAGCTGAAGACGTTTAACTGACTGAGCCACCCAGGCGTCTCTCATGACAAAAACTCTTAGCAGACTGGGTATGGAAGGTAACATACTTCAACATAATAAGGACCTTATACAATAAACCCACAGCTATCAATGGAGAAAAAATGAAAGTGTTTCCCCTAAGATCAGGAACAAGGCAAAGATGCCCACTCAGACAACTCCTATTCAATACAGTACTCCAAGTCTTAGCTAGAGCAATTAGGCAAGACAAAGAAATAAAAGGCATCCAAATCAGAAAGGAAGAAGTCATTATTTGCTGATGATATACAGAAAATCCCAAAGTCAAAAGACTGCTGGAATTCATCAACAATTTCAGTAAAGTAGCAGGATACAAAATCAATATACAGAAATCAATTGCATTCTTTTATACTAATGATAAAGAATCTGAAAAAGAAATAAGGAAAACCAACCCATTCATAATAGCATAAAAACAACAAAATACTGAATTTAACCAAGGAAGTGACAATAGACAATAATATCATGCTATAATTATGTAATGTAATAAATAATGCTACATCAGCAATCACATTACAATATATAAATGTATCAAAGTAACACGGTGTATACCTTAAACTTACACAATGTCATACATCAAATTTATCCAATAAAAAATCAATCAAACTTAAAAAAAAAGACTATGGTGAGGGATAGATACATAGATAAATAGAATAGAGAGCTCAGGAATAGACTCACAGAAATATGCCCAACTAATTTTTGACGAAGGCAGACAAACAATTTAATATAGGAAAGATAGCCCTTTGAGCAAAAGGTTCTGGGGCAATTAGACAACCATAGGCAAAAATATGAACCTCAATCTGTCACACACCTTATATAAAAATTTACTCAAAATGGATCATGAATTTGAATATAAGATATAAAACTCTTAGGAAAAAAAACACAGAAAACCTATAGGATCTATGGCTGGGCAAAGAGTTCTTGGACTTAAAACCAAAGGCATGATTCATAAAAGGAAAAACTGATAAACTTAACTTCATAAAAATTAAAAACTTTTGATTTGTGTAAGACCATGTTAAGAGGATGAAAAGACAAGCTGCAGACTGGAAGAAAATATCTGCAAATATTATCCAGTGACTTGTACTCAAAATATACAAAGAACTCCTGAAATTCAACAAAAATAAAACAAATAACCCAATTAAAAAATGGTTGAGAGGTCTGAACAGATACCTTACAAAGATGATACACATATGGCAAATAAATACCTGAAAAGATGTTCAACATCATACTGTCATTAGAAAATTACAAAGTAGAACAGCAATGAGATACCACTATGCACTTAAAAGAGTGGCTAAAAACCCCCAAAACTGATTATCAAATGTTGAGAAGGATGTGGAGCAACAAGAACTCTCATTCACTGCTGGTAAGAATGCGATATGGTATAGCCAGTTTGGGAGACAGTTTGGCAGTTTCTTACAAAGCTAAATATAGTCTTACCATAATTGCTTTCCTACATCAAGTTGAAAAGTTATGACCACACAAAAACCAGCATATGTTTACAGCAGGTTTATTCATAATTATGAAAAATTGGAAGCAACTAAGATTCCCTTCAGGAGGTAAATGGATGAACAAAAGTGGTACATTCATACAATGGAACATTATTTAGCATTTAAAAGAAATGAGCTATCAAAACATGAAAAGACATCTGAAGAACCTTAAAGGCCTATTGCTAACAGAAAGGAATCAGTCTAAAAGGCTACACGCATATAAGAAACAGTACGGAGGATCATAGGGGAAGGGAGGGAAAACAGAATGGAAAGAAATCAGAGAGGGAGACAAACCATAAGAGACTCTTAACTCTAGGAAACAAACTGAGGGTTGCTGGAGGGGAGGTCGGTGGAGGGATGGGGTAATTGGGTGATGGGCATTAAGGAGTGCACATGATAAGATGAGCACTGAGTGAGTGTTATATGCAACTGATGAGTTACTGAACTCTACATCTGAAACTAATGATGTACTATATGTTGGCTAACTGAATTTAAATTAAAAAAAGGGCTACACACTGTATGGTTCCAACTACATGACATTTTGGAAAAGGCACATCTATAGAAATAGTAAAAAGATCAGTGGTTGCTCAGGAGGAGGAAAGAGAGGGTTGAATAGGTGAAGCATAGGAAACGTTTAAGATAATGAAACTATCCCATATGAAACTGTTACGGTGGACATGTGGTATTATGCATTTGTCAAAACCCGCAGAACTCTAAAACACAAAAAATGAATCTTAATGTAAGCTACAGACTATTGTCAATAATAAATTTATCAATATTGGTTCATTAATTGTAACAAATGTATCACTCTAATGCAAGATGTTAACAACAGGAGAAACTATGAGACCGAGACGCGATGGGGTGGGTAACGTATAGGGAACTCTAGGTACTATCTGCTCAATTATTCTGCAAATCTGAAACTATACTAAAAACTCAAGTCTATTAATCACTAAAAATAAAAAAAAAAAAGACAAGCTGAAGACTGGGAGAAAATACTTGTAAATATTATCCAACAAAGTGCTAGTCTCTAAAATATATAAAAAAATTCTTACAATTCAATAAAGAACCAAATAATCCAATTCAAAAATGGGCAAAAGACATGAAAAGACATTTTACTGAAGAGGATATACAGAAGACAAATAAGCGTATGAAAAGATGTTCAACAGAATTAAAACCACAGTTAGGTATCACTACATACCTATTAGAATGGCTAAAATTTTAAAAAGTGACATCATCAAAGGCTGGCAAGGATGTGGAGAAACCAGACTACTCATATATTGCTGATAAGAATGTAAAACAGTACAACTACCGTGAAAATAGTTTAGCAGTTTTTATAAAAAAAAAACTAAACGTGCAACTACCACCACACTAACCAGCAATTGCACTGTTGGGGATTTATCGCAGAGATACGACAATTTACGTTCATCAAAAACTTGAATATGAATGTTTATAGCAGCTATCTTCATAACAGTCTGAACTTGGAAACAACACAGATGTCATTCAGTGGGTGAATGGTTAAACTAAAGTACATCCATCCATACCATGGAACACCACTTAGCAATAAAAAGGAACAAATTTGATTCATGCAACAACCTGGATGAATCTCCAGAGAATTATGCTTAATGAAAAAAGCAGATCTTGAAAGGTTACAGGACTATATGATCCCATTTATATAACATTCTTGAAATGACAAAATTATTAAATGGAGAACATATTAATGATTGCCAGGGGCTAGGGAGAAGTGGGGACAGGAGGGAAGACAGTGTGATATAAAAAAGTAACATGAGGGATCCTTATGGTGATGGAAACCTTCTGTACTAGATTGTACTAATGTCAATATCCTGGCTGTGATATTGTACTATACTTATATAATATGTTACCATTAGAGAACCTGTGTGAAGGGCATACGGGATCTCCATTATTTCTAACAACTACATGGGAATCTACAATTATCTCAAAATAAAAAGTTTAATTTCAAAAATAAAACTTTGCTGTTCCTCAAAACCCTGAGTTAACCACTCCCTCTTCTGAACCACCTCAGCACTTTACACAATACTGATAATACAGTATTACTGTATCTTTTTATGTTCTATTGTTGTTCTCCCTTATTAAACTGGGAGCTCCAAGAGAATGTCTTAAAGGCAAGATATGTTGTGATCATCTATACATTCCTAGCATCAAACACAGATTAACACTCTCCAGGTGTTTTGTAAATGTTTGCTGAATAAAATAGATGTGACAGAAGTAATCAAGAAGGCAATTCAATTACTAAATTGTATTTATATTCAATTTACTATTTGTAAAATCTTTTAAAAAAAATATTTATTTGAGAGAAAGAGAGAGAGCAAGCACAAGCAGGGGGAGCAGCAAAAGGGAGAGGGAGAAGCAGGCTCTCCACTGAGCAGGGAGCCTGATGCAGGACTTGATCCCAGGACCCAGGGATCATGACCTGAGCCAAATGCAGACGCTTACCTGACTGAGCCACCTAGGCGCCCCTGTAAAATTCTTATTTACTGGCTCATCAATAATAAAATGATCTCTTCAGTGTTTATTAAAGATTGCTTGCTGCCTTTCCCAACTCCTTTAGTAATATCACTAAATAACAGTAATTCTAGAGTGGATAAAATTATGTGTTTCATGGAGTATTAATCAGCCATCAAAAAGAATGAAATCTTGCCATTTGCAATGACATGGATGGAACTAGAGTGTACTATGCTAAGCAAAATAAGTCAGTCAGAGAAAGACAAATACCATATGATTTTACTCAGATGTGGAATTTAAGAAACAAAACAGATGAACATAGGGGAAGGGAAGGAAAAATAAAATAAGATGAAAACAGAAAGGGAGGCAAACCCTTATAAAATACTCAACTACAGGAAACAAACTGAGGGTTGCTAGAGGAGAGGTGGGGGAGATGGGGTAACTGGGTGATGGGCATTAAGGAGGGCTCTTGGAGTAATGAGCACTGGGTGTTGTATGCAACTGATGAATCACTAAATTCTACCTCTGAAACTAATAATACAGTAAATATTAATTAAATTGAATTAAATTTTTTAATTATGTGTTTCTGCCTTTTCTCCTATAAAGTTTCATTTAACTAAATGGAATGCTATCTACCATAATCACTTTATAAAGAAATAGAAAGATCCTATAAACTGACAATATCTCAGGTGCTTATTTTCTGAAGCTGTAAGAAAGCTTCAGGTAGTACATTCATATGGGTAGGAACTTTTTTAATTGAACTGAAAAAAATTAAGTCACAAACACAAGCTAAAATTATATTCAGTTAAAAATGGAAATAAGATTGGATAAGATTTCAGCAGCCATAATAGATGGCTGGAATTAGAGCTGAACAAAAAATAAATATAGATCACAAAAATGTAATCTAGAAATGTAAAAAATAATAATATATTTTCCACATTATGGCCAATTAACAGATCTAAAAAGAAATGAGGATATATATAATAGCAGACATGCATAGAGAGGGAATGCCAAAATCTTTTCCACCATTTTTCACACAACTTGCCAACATTCTATACTAGTTCAACATATCAGCTCTAAAAATGCCATCTGAAACAATTCTTAGTCTCAGAGTGAAACAGTCCAAGACTGTAATGCCTTTTTATAGAAATCTCCATTTGATACCTATTCTTTCAAATTAAATGCTAGGAGTAAAACTTGTATTATTTCAGACTTTACTAGTACTTCTGAAACACCTATTCAAATATTTAAATTTAGGAACCATCTCATCAATTGGAGTCATCAATACACTGTGAGATTTAATTAAAGATAATAAGTTTAAATAGTCTCTAATGACTTGAAGCTGAAAAAAAGCTGATAGGGAAAACATAAAATCTTTTTGTCAGTAAAGAACCCTTGGTACTTCTTTGTTTTTTGTTGTTGTTGATACTTCCATTAAAGTAACACTTTTAGTCTGTCTCTGCCCTGTTTTCTCATTTCTCCATAAAGAACTTTACACCTATTTCCTTAGAACCTTCTTATGAAGTGGGGACTGTAATTATCAGGTAACATGTTTGAGGTGCTGTAATTTAAAGCCCATGGTCTCATTCAATATGTTCGATGCTTCCCTACCATTCACTGCTTGGCTGTCCAAGATCTTACAAATAGTACAGTAGGAGGAAGCAGTACTCAAACTCAGTAGTTTCCACATTTGCTCAACACCACATCCATTTACAATCTCTGTTCTTTACATCCTACTATTTACTTAAGTGCAGTCAGTAGAAGCATCATGATGTACATGTTAAAAAGGCAAACTTTGGAGTCATCACCCTAATCCTACTGAATTAGACTGAAGGTGGGCCCAAGAATTAAGTATTTTTAAGTAATAATCCATGGTGATTCATATACATACGAAAGCTTGAGAATCACAGCATTATATCTTGCTGCCTTGCTGGAAATAAACTTTTTAGAGTGTAAAAAGGAATGGATTCAGAGGCTGAGAGTTCTGGTTTTGGTACTTACTGCCACATGACCTGGGGCAGGCAATTAACCTTCCTGACGTAAAAACAAACAAATCTGTTTACTTTCTAAAAAGGCTGGTATCAGATTCAAAACGAAATCATGAGTACGAAGAAGGTACATACTGGCAAACAGCTCTATTAGAATAACAGAATATAAGAGGCTAAAAAAGAGGTTTAGAAATATAGTCAAGGCCAACACCCTTTTAATTTTTTAAATGAACATAACTGTTCTCCTTTTAGAAAAAATTGCACATTCACCATAAAAATTTCATAGAAAGGCAAATAAACTGAGAGCACTGGACAACCATATTATTTATAAATGTTGATATATTTTTATTCATGCTTTTAAAATTTTTAATATTCTTACTTCATTTTCATTTTCTTACATAAGAGTAATGGTCTGAAGAATGTTAAATAATAGTGATGATGGCAGATACCCTATGTTAATCCAGATTTTAATGAGAATGTCTCTAATACTTCACCTTTAGTCATGATAGGGGTGTGTGTGTGTGTGTGTGTGTGTGTGTGTGTGTGTAAAAATATAGTACCTGCTGTATTTAAGATGTAACCTTACATATATATACATATATATATATATATATTTTAAATTAGTCAATGTCTCTGGCATTTACTAAGATGATCACATGGCCTTTCTCCTCCAGTACAGTGATATGTTAAAATATTCCTAAAATACCATAGTCATAGTATATTATCCTTTTAACATTTTGGTGGGTTCCAGCTCCTAATGTTTTATTAGGAATTTTTCTGGTATATTCACATGTAAGACCAAGTTATAGTTTTACTGAGGAATATCTTTCTCTGAATTATGCTATTTTTTTTTTTAAGATTTTATTTATTTATTTGACAGAGAGCAAGCAAGCACAAGTAGGGGGAGCAGCAGGCAAAGGAAGAGGGAAAAGCAGGCTCCCCACTGAGCAGGGAGACTGATGTGGGGCTCGATACCAGAACCCTAGGATCATGACGTGAGCCAAAGGCAGATGCTTAACAACAGAGCCACCCAAGCACCCCTGTGCTGGTTTTTAAAAGAGAAAAAAGATGCTTTCTTTCTTTAAGTTTTGAAACAGTTTAAATGGCACAAACTGTCTGTTCCTTGAAGGTTTGAAAGGTTTCACTTGTGAAGACATTTTGACCTGACACTTAAGGAGAACCAAAGGAATGAAGAAAATTGTGCTCAATTTGTAATTTAGATTTTCTATGTTTTCCTGAATTTACTTTGCTAATTTACATTTCATAAAAATAACTGTCCATTTTGTCCAGATACCTACTCATAATTATTTTGAATTGCTCCATGTCTGTAGTTAAAACCTCTTTCCTAATATTTTGCAGAAGAGTTTTTTCACACTTTCACTACAAATCATGGAAAGGATACCAATAACCAATTACCATCAGTTATAGTATACTTTCACAATTTAATTCTCATAATAAATTTATGAGGTAGGAATTATTTTTAAAGTTTTTTTTTTTTTTTTATTCGACAGAGATAGAGACAGCCAGCGAGAGAGGGAATACAAGCAGGGGGAGTGGGAGAGGAAGAAGCAGGCTCATAGCAGAGGAGCCTGATGTGGGGCTCGATCCCATAACGCCGGGATCACGCCCTGAGCCGAAGGCAGACGCTTAACCGCTGTGCCACCCAGGCACCCCTATGAGGTAGGAATTATTATCTCAATTTTACTAACCTCTAACTCAAAGAAGTTGAGTCACTTTCTCAGGGTGACAAAATTAATAAGTGGCTAAGTTAACCTCGTCTTACTGTATCTAGCTCCAAAGCCCATGTTCTCACTCTCAGAATAGTGCCTTTGGGGGCGCCTGGGTGGCTCATTCATTAAGCATCTGCCTTCGGCCCAGGGAGTTATCCCAGGGTCCTGGGATCGAGCCCCGCATCAGGATCCCTGCTCCGCAGGGAGCCTGCCTCTCCCTCTCCCACTTCCTCTGCTTGTGTTCCCTCTCTTGCTGGCTGTCTCTCTCTGTCAAATAAATAAAAAAAATTAAAAAAAATAAAAAATAAAAAAAAGAATAGTGCCTTTTACTAAAATGGTGCTTTTGAAATCCTTACTGGCAGAAGACTTGATTAAATTGAGCAGAGATGGATGTCTCTCTCAAGGTGGTTTAACTTTCTCCATTTTCTGCAATAGAAGGTTTAATGAAAGATTTTAAAAAATTGATTTCAAGTATCAGGTGAAATCATTTTTTTTCAGTTCTTGAGGAAGGAAATATACTTAGTCATACAGATCTTCCTCGATTTATGATGGGGTTACATCCCAATAAACCCATGGTAAGCTGAAAACATCATGAGTCAAAAATGAATTCAGTATACCTAATCTACTGTGCTCAGAACACTTACATTAGCCTACAGTTGGGCAAAATCATCTAACACAAAGCCTATATTATAATACAGTGCTGGATATCTCATGTAACTGAACACTACACTGAAAGTGACAAACAGAATGATTCTAAGTGTATTGGTCGTTTACCCTTGTGATTGTGTGGCCAACTGGGAGCTGCTGCTACTGCCCAGCATCATGAGAGTATCTTACTGCATCTCGCTAGCCTGGGAAAAGATCAAAATTCAGAATGTGAAGTACGGTTTCTACTGAATGAGTATCGCTTTTACATCATCAGAAAGTCGAAAAATCCTTAAGTTGAACGATGGCAAGTCATGGACCGTTTGTGTATTCATAACTGAGAAGGAAGAGGAAGATTGTACAACAGATCCTAGACTTTCAGTTCATCTTTCCTCAGGAATTCAATCTTTTCTACGCCAGCTATGAAATTGGGTGGGCTTTAGTATTCCACTTTGTTTGGTAGATGTTCATTTCCTTTAAGGAGAGTAGGGATAAAATAGTTGCAAGTAGTACAATTCTGCCTTTAAAAGAAATTATGGGGGCGCCTGGGTGGCTCAGTCGTTAAGCGTCTGCCTTCGGCTCAGGGCGTGACCCTGGCGTTCTGGGATCGAGCCCCACATAGGGCTCCTCTGCTGGGAGCCTGCTTCTTCCTCTCCCACTCCCTCTGCTTGTGTTCCCTCTCTCGCTGGCTTTTTCTCTCTCTCTCAAATAAATAAAATCTTAAAAAAAAAAAAAAGAAAGAAATTATGCCCGAGGTTATTATTCAGAAGTGACTAAAAAGTATTTATAGGCAGCCCTGAGAATCCCACAGGAAACAAAGAAATGAAACACATCCATGTGATATTTAAATAGTAGGTAGATGTTTTATTTTCCCTATTAAGTAGCAGCACTATTTTTTTTAATATGTGAAGAAAATACTGCTTTTAATGTAAGAAAAATTCCTTAAAAAATTTCTATGAAAACCATATCTTGTACCTCATTGAAAGTACCAATGAAACTAAGTATTAGCTTACTAGTCTTTTTTTTCATATTTTGTTCACTACATTCTAAGAAGCACCTTGGCAACATTCCTTGTTTATTAACCATATATATTAAGAAAATAGTGAGCTTTAACAAATACCTAATTACCTCAGGTATTGCTTAAGAAGTGAATTTTAAGACCCTCACAAAGAATACAACTCTAAGTAAATTATTCATGTCAAACCATTTTCCTGTCATTCAAAACAACACTAATATGTTAGTGCTTGCTTCCCTCTAATTCAAGAATGACTTTCAATTTTCTGGCAGAGAGGAATTATTTACATATTTGGCCTGACTCCACATTGCTCCTACTAATAAAAGCCTGTGACTGTTAATGTGAAATAGCCAGTTCCTGGCAATGTCTTTGGCTTTCCATGAGTGTGGTCATTAGGAACAAAGGATCAGAAAATGAACCTACTCTTTTAAAAGAACTGTTTGAATTATTCTCCCTCAACGTACCTTCGTGCTTTCTCAAACAGAAATTTATTTGGCACATGTAGGAATAGCACACTACTCTATCTGACCTTTCTGCCTTTGTTTACCACTAGTTTAACATTTAACATTTAACCTTTGGGAAGAGCTCAGAGCATTCTATAAACTTAGAAGGCAGTATGATAGAATAAAAAATAACTACAAGACCTGGGTATGAATTCTAGCTTTGCCACCTAATAGCTACTTGGTTTTGGAGTACACTATTGTATTCAGATTCATAACCTAGGTTCTTTCACTTAATAGATGTATGACTTTGGCAAGTAGCTTCTCTGTTTTCAATTTCCTCACCTGTAAAATGATGATCAAGTGCTTACCTCTGACAAAGACTCTCTCCTTAACTTAACCATAGTGCTCTCTAGGCCTCAAACTTGGTATCTATCCTTGTCAAGCCTACACCACCCAGTTGTAGCAAGAATCTTACTAAGTCAGCTTAGAGAGGACCCCTGCCCTCAATATCTGATCACTCTAAATATCAAATTCTTTATCCTCCACCTTTTATCTGACCATTCTGGTCTTCCTTTAGCAAGAATCCTGTCAAGTCAGCTTAACCAGAATCCTCCCTCATCCCTGATGTTTCCTTTTAGTAATTTTTCATCCACTGACCCCCTACCCTTCTCCTTGGCTATAAAATCCTCACTTGTTTGTTCCTATACTCAAAATTGAGCCTAGTTCTCTACTGAGATCTCTTTTCCTCTACTTCAGTAGTTCCTGAATAAAATGTGCTTTTGCCACTTTAATTACTGTCCAACTCTGATTCTAATACCTCATAGGGCTGCTGTGAAGATTAAATGGGTCAATACATATTAAATGCTTAAAAGAGCGTTTGACCCATAGAAATATTCAATAAATGTTAGCTTTTAATAATATGATTATTCTTCATCTACTATTTGCAGGTGCTTTGCATTACTTTTGACAAGCCACGATATAATATGCCATGTACCATATTATTTTCCTATTGGTGGACATTTATAGATTATTTCAGTTTTTTACTACATAATACTGTAAATGTAAGTTCATTTCTACCTATGGAAACGTTTCTATGGAAAGGGTGTTACTACGTCAAAAGGTATGGATGATTTTAAGACTTTTCGTAGAACTGCCAAATTGCTTACCAATTTATGCTCTATGAACAGAATGAGTGTTCATCTCTCTACATCCTTGATAGCAATAAGCATCATCACTGCTTTGATTAAATATTTCACCTTGAATTTCTTTTGCTATCAGTGAAGTAGAACATTTTCCATATGTTTATTAGCCATGTTTAATTACTCTACAAAATTGTTTATATCTTTTTCCAATTAAAAAATCAGCCAAAATAGATTTGTGTTGTGGTAGATTAGATTAGTTTAAAAATATTCACTACCTTCCCCACCTACCCTACCCCTACCACCCCTCTCTCATGATTCTTACCCCACTGGTGTTGTATTTAATAATTTTCTTTGGCTTCAGAATGAAAAGACTTCCTCTGGGCCTAGACATATGACTTGTTGATTCAGCCAGTAGGAGGTTAGCAGATAAGAAGCAAGCACAGGCTTACAATGTGTTTATGCAATAAGAATGTTTCTGCTAGTACCATGTGAAGAGTATTCCTTGGGGGTAACTACTGCCTCTTTAGTTGGGGCCCCAAGATGAAACACAGAACAGACCCAAACCAAACCTGCAGGGAAGAGCCAAAAGCCCAGCAGGAACAGTGGCCTAAAACAGTCCTGTCCAGCTGAGTCCAGGCTAGTACCACCAATTCCCGGCTGACCCACATATGCATAATTGAGAATAAATGACTGCTGTTTTAAGTTACTGAGTTTTGGGGTGACTTATTATGTAGCAATATCTGATTAGTAAACTTATTGTATTATACTATACAACTCTGAAGGAAACAGATTCATATCTAATCTACTACTCAAGAAAAAACCTAGAATTCATGTCCAATAATACATTTGCCTGCTCATTTTTTTTCTGCTGAGAATACCTATACACAATAATTTTCATTGATGTTTATACTTTCCACCAATGTTCTCATGTAAAATTACATACAGTAAATTGAAATGAAAGTTAAAAATTCTGTTTGCAAGCAACTGTCTTTAAATTCCTTTCCAATTAGATAAAATTATTTCATAAGTTGAATTTATAATGTTCAACTTCTTATTTTAACCATCACAGAGCCTCTTTCCCAGTTTCTAAGCAATATACAGATTATTTTTAAACTTTAAACTTTGTACATGAGTGCTTCAAAGTAACATAATTTATACAGAAGTGCTAACAAATTACACGGATCAGTTGTATGAGCAATTAAGAAAACAAAGGTGACTACAGAAAAGACAACAAAAATGGTATCAGGGTATAAGAATATGTGGGTGTTTTTTTTTTTTTAAGTTTTTTTTAAACAAGACAAAGAAGATATAAAGGAAATTTAATTTATTCAAAGCTATAATATCTTTAAAGCAATTTAAGATGAACTACAAATGGGATTGTTGGTGTATATTTATAAAACCATTTAAAATTAGCACAATGCCAAGTAGATAAAAGCTTGAGAATATTTGTAAGAGTCAAAGTAATAATCAGAAGCAAACAGTGTCTTACATTTGATTTTAGCATCAGAATTTAAACCAACATTGACGAATATGAATTTTTTAAAAAAAATCTATTTGCATTAATTAGGCTAGAGAAATTACAGCAGAATATATCAAATTTCAAAAGGGTTAAAGATTTGAGCTACTTTTAATAGTATGCCAAAAGTGAAAGCATTTATCCAAATGATTTGTTTTTAAAATTTGTGTGTTTAAAAAAAATTAATGAAAGTTTCCCTAGAGAATTAAAAAAAAAACATATTTCTATTATAATATAACAAGGGTAAAATTTGGAAATTCTGGCATAGCAGCCTATTATTCAGGGTAGAAACAGTTACATACTGGCCATACCCCAGAGAGGAAATAGTTCAGGACTATGTGTGCTCACTCAAAACAATGAAATGACTATTTGCACTGAAGGCACTGCACTACTGCTGAGGAATCCTCATTAGGGGGCATAACACCCCTTACAGAATGTTAAAGAAGAAGGGATCTACAAGGGCCCAGGGCACTGGAAAACCACCAAGCAAACAAACATAAATGAACTCGGCTTTTAAATGAGCAGAGAATATGTCTTATTTTCTAAGTATTTTAAAAAGTCTAATAGCAAATGCTTGTTAGCAAATGCTAATAAAAAAGTGAAAAGGAAAATATTAAGTATTTTTAAAATAAGGTTTTGCCTATAGATTTAGAGAATAGCAAAGAGCAAAATCCACTGAGAATTTATGAATATTTCAGAAAGTTGGAAACTATAAATGAAAAACAGAAAATCTAACAAAGTGCTCTCTTTCCCCATCAACGAGTCAGAAATAACACAATGGCTTTTTCTATTATTGTACCTCCCACAGGCTTTTTCTTGCCAAAGCCAAGAAACCTCAAGGACACACAAAAAACATTCAAAACACTTTCCTGTCTCCTCCAATCCTAATTCCAACAAAAAACTTGTAGGAGTTGGCTTCAAATTTAGGCTTGTAATGAAATGTGAATTCTTAAAATATGGAGATTGGCTGCTAGCTAAATTCTTTTGTGTCTAAAATTGATGGAAAGTAAAATATACTGAAATGTTTAAAATGTGTTTCCTTCTTACTATAACAAGCGAGGGCTAGCTAAAATATTACAATTAGTCTCCCTAAAAATGGGTCTAAACCTCTCCCTTTTCCCTCACTGTTAAAAAAATGATTTTAGGTACAGAGATAACTGTTATGCTACCATTTTACAAATCATGCAGCATAGACATAACCTTTGAAACAATCTCGAAAATGCCCCCAATAATGCAGTTACTATGGTAACTCTTGTAGGCTAGTTCTCTGAAAAGACTCAGATTCCTGAATCTGAACAAGATTACCTCACCATCCTCTACACTTTCCTCTCCTCATAAAATTTATCCTTTATCGTAACACTTACAAATTCAATAGAAAAATATCTACCCCATTAACCATACAAAACCTATTTTTCGGCTCAAGGATCATTTCTAAAGTGTATGTTTTCTGATACCTTTTTCTCTTGGAACACTGTCCAACAAAACAAAAAAAATCAAATTCTACTTTTGACCATCACTCAACTGTCCCTGAGTTGTCTTTCCAATTTTTTCCCCTCTGTTTTAGGCTTTTTGGAGGGAAAAAAAAAGTGATATAAATACTTAATATGTCAACAATACAAAGTGTTTTTTTAAATTTTACATATATGATTAAGATATATAACCAATGGTCCCTCTAAAAAATGCTTGCTTTTTAAAAATTTGACTGTGGGACATGAATCAAGTTTAGTGAGTAAACATCTGTGTTACATGAACAAAAAGCCAAACACATTCCAAACTGATACTCGTCCAGTATAAGGCCCCCACCCAAGGGATCATAGGGCTCCTCTTAAAAAGATTTTCCATAAAGGAAGTCACACATATACCAGCTCTAGACAACAAAGAAAATTCTATTTCATTTAATGATAAATTCCATTTGTGTAGCAAGTTAGAGTTTATAAGGTGATTCCATGTACACTATACTTTATTTAATCCTTACAAGAAATTTGCAAAGTGAACAGAATATATACTACAATCTCCACTTTGAAGGGGCGGTTCTATTGGGGGGGGAGGGCGGGGTTGGAAGCCCTAGGCTGAAGATCAACAGAAGTGGGAAACAGAAACACCTCCACACTCACAATTACACAGCCTAGAGCAAAACACATAATGAGATAACTGGAATTCTCCTTAACGTAGACAAAGAGATAGCTTGACTATTACCTCTGGGAAGTCTCTACTGGGGGCTAGGTTAGGGACTTGTGCTGCCTGTAGGCTATTACAGTACCCTGCTTATTTCTCTACCCACTATTTTAATGTCTTTTTTTTTTCCTCTTGTGGTCAAAAACACACAGCATAAAATTTATCAACCACTTCTAAGCATACAGTTCAGAAGTTTTAAGCATATTCACAATTGCAACTGTCGTGTAACCAATTACTGCCTTTTTACCTCTTTCCCCTAAATTTTTTTTTTTAAAGATTTTATTTATTTACTTGACAGAGAGAGACAGCCAGCAAGAGAGGGAACACAAGCAGGGGGAGTGGGAGAGGAAGAAGCAGGCTCCCAGCAGAGGAGTCCGATGCGGGGGCTCGATCCCAGACCGCTGGGATCACACCCTGAGCCGAAGGCAGACTCTTAATGACTGAGCCACCCAGGCGCCCCTCCCCTAAATTTTTTAATAGCAAGAATGACATGTTGTTTTTTTGCTTTATTTTTAGTGCCTAGCACAACTGGTACACAGAATATTCACAGTAATACTTACTGAAAAAGTGTGCTTATGCACCTACCTACCCATTCACCTACCTCACACTAGAATTGACATGTTTACAAAACGTTGTATAACTATGTTAATTTAACTTTTTCTAATTTGGCTGACTGATTTTCCAGTTAGGGGATATGGCAGATATACTCTATAAACTGGAGGAGTGTAATCTGTAGTTCCAAGATTTAAAAGAAAAAGAAAAACACTTAATAACATAAGATAAAGCATTTTACCAAAAAATACTGCACTGGGAAATGTGTACTGAAATTAACAATATCTTGATTTTCCTAATTGTTTCTTGAGCGTGCTGAGCTATACAAGGAACATCTGAAATTAAACGTTCTATAGTCCTACTCTACTCAAGCTTTTTAGTATACTCAGTATAAACAAAGAAAGCAAATGATTCTAGTGACTAAAAAATCCTTTTTTCATTTAGTTTATGTTTAATTCTTTCTTCAGTTTATTTTCAACTCTTTGCTTTCGATAAGAAAACTTGATAGAACAATAAAAATAATTACTGATGACGGACTACAATGCAAAATTTTTTTTGGTGTATAACTGAGGATTTGTCTAAAAATTGAGTGACACTGCAGAATAAAACTTGCATTCTCATGTATATAGCTATTTAACAAGGTTTCTCAGAGTTTACTTATATAAAAGCTGAAAAATGGAATAGAGTAAGTAATATAAATTTACCTCAATAAGAAACGTTTATGTGATAATTATTAAAATGTATAATACATTTGTAATGTTACTTTGACCAACTATCAATAATAATCAGGGTAATGATAATTACAACACAGAAAGAAAAATCTCTTACAGAAAGAAAAATCTCTTAGCATCTTCTAGTAACAGGAAATTAATAACTTAATTTCAATTTACATATGTATGTATCAGACAAAAGTCATTAAAACATAAAATATTAAACATTAAAATAAAGTTTAATGGAAAAGAGATAAAAAATTTGACTGTTGTAGAGTTGCTTCACTTTTTAAAAAGATTTTATTTATTCATTTATTTGAGAGAAAGAGAGTGGGGGTGGGGGAGAAGAACAGAGGGAGAAGGACAAGCAGACTCCATGTTGAGTGCAGAGTACAATGCTGGGGGGCTTAATCCTACAACCCTGAGATCAGGACCTGAGCCGCAATGAAGAGTCAGACACTCAAACGACTCAGACATCCAGGATCCCCAAGCTGCTTCATTTTCAAAAGAAAAAAAAAAATCAGGGTGAGTATCATGCTTTTATATTTAAATTACCTGGACATACTTAGTAGAAATATTTAGCAGTTTTGTTTTAGTGAATATTTGGGCAGCTGGGTAGCTCAGTCAGTTAAGCATCTGCCTTCAGCTCATATCATGGTCCCAGGGTCCTGGGATCAAGCCCCATATGGGGCTCCCTGCTCAGTAGACAGCCTGCTTCCCCCTCTCCCTCTGCCTGCCACTCACTCTGCTTGTGCTCTACCTCTCTCTGTCAAATAAATAAATAAAATCTTTAAAAATAAACAAATAAAATAAAATGTGAATATTTAAGGGGCACTTGGGTGGCTTAGTCAGTTAAGTGTTCAACTCGGTTTTGGATAGGTCATAATCTCAGGGTCGTGAGATTGAACCTTGTCCGGCTCTGTGCTCAGCACAGAATCTGCTTGAGACTCACTCTCCCTCTGGCCTCCCCCCACCCTGTCAAATAAATACATCTTTAAAAAAATAAAAAATAAAATGTGAATATTTAAAATACACTGCAAACTACTTTTTTTTTTTTTTTTTTTAAATTGGACAGACACAGACCACAGTGAGAGAGGGAACACCAGCAGGGGGAGTGGGAGAGGGAGAAGCAGGGTTCCCGCTGAGCAGGGAGCCTGATGGGATGTGGGGTCAATCCCAGGACCCTCCTGGGATCATGACCTGAGCTGAAGGCAGACGCTTAATGACTGAGCCACACAGGCGCCCCCGTAAACTACATTTTTAAAAAATATTCAAACTTAAGATGAAAAATTTCAGATGTGAACTTAAAAATGTCAGAGAATATAGTTTAATAAAAATGATAAAATAATATAGTTTTAAAAATTCTTTGAAGGAATACATGAGCAAAAAAAAAAAAAAAAAAGTCTGAAGATCACAATACTATCCAAAGCATGCTTCCAGCTTTAGGTTATTAAATGCGAAGCTGGTGCAGATTTGAGGAATTCAGATTTTCAGCTTCATCCTGAGTAGTATCAGTATAGTTAAAATAAGTTATATACTAAAATAGTCAACCAAAAAAACACTGTTACCCAGCATGGGAGAAAACTAAAGGGTTCTTAAGGCATAGGGTACCATGTATCAAATCAGTTGCCTGACTTATAAATTCTCTAGTAACAACCTTGTGAATCATGATGCATGCCCAGACTAAAGAAAAGCATTCCTTAGCAAGAGCTAAAATTATGGGAGCTTTCAGGAAGTGTTTCTTTCACTGAAGCACTTAGTTAAATTATATCATTTAATAAGAGTGCCTACATAGTGATAAAATTATTGGCTGCATTATCAATATTACTTAAAAGTGCAGAACCTACTGCAGAAAGTGGAAATATGTTACAAAGTGTTCTACTGGACCAAACTGCAAGCCTCACAAAAAAAAAAAAAAAAACCACTGCCCCAGTCTTTCAAGGCCATCAGACATACTTCAGATTAAGTAGCTAGGAGCTACTAGCTAAGGCTCCTAAAATACAGTGTTTCAATTAAAAAAAGTCACTGAAAAAAATTTTACATAAGTATTAAAAAATAATTATAATAATTTCAATAAGTAACATTTCTTTACTACCCACAGATGAGGGTGCAGTCTCTAAGGTGTAGGCTGATACTGATTTACATAGACAAAGACAGAACACATTTTAGTAAAAGAAAGCAAGATCTTTGATTGACAGTTCTTGGAAAAAGGTTAAAAATTCAAAAGGACTGAGTACATGTGGCTCAGAACCTAAAAGCTTTTTTCTCCTCCCAACAGAAGAGCAGTCTCAAGTAATAACTGGTTGCTATGGAGATAAGAAACTAGAGAGATCAGAGAACTCAATTTGCAGTTAAATGGGCTGGAAATAATTCTTACTACTTGGTGAAGAAAGGCGATTAAAAATATACATGATTGCCAGAGGGAATCTTTTTCACCTAGCATTTCCCAACCTCATTATAGAACAAGAAGTCTAAAAAACCAAATGAAAGCCCAAGGTGTCTAAGATAGAGCACATTAAACATAATTCAGGATTTCACACATTATCACAAATCCTTCCTATTCTGGATGACTTTGACTCCTTTTAACAGTACTTGTTAATAAATACTGGAATGAGACTAAAATTGTGTTCAAGAACAAACTAGTATAACTGAGGGGACTGGAACTTCAGTGGACAAAAAAAGAACATGACAAATGGAAAAGTAACCAGAGTAAGAAAAAGATTTAAGTAGTGAAAAATCTTTGGGTTTTGAAAATCTCTTCACAATCATAGAATACCTTTGTGAGTGCTGTAAAGGGCTGCAAACGTCACCGTGAAGAAAGTTGTGGAGTATTTCCCAGCATTAACTAAATGAGGAAAGGCCCTTTTTGTGTCTCGGTATCGGCGCAGGCACTGGATGAAGCGAAGCCAAGCAGGAATGCACTGAACAATGGCCCGCACACCATATGAATATTTGTGGCAAATTTCTGGTTCTGTGAAGATTTCAAAGAAGAAAAAATTGTAATTTAAAGAAATTAACTGTTCGTATCATTTTGTTATATGTTATAACCACTATCAAAAGTCCATAAAAGCAAGAAGCCTTTCAGAATCACTTTCTTCTCTGTAACAATTACATTCTCAAACTTTTTAGTGATAAATAAACCAAGGAAAGAAGACAAATACGTAGGGTGAATGTACAGGGAAAATCTGCCCTCTCATATTTCAGACTACTTCTTCTGAATCACTTTCTTTGGAATGTGATAAAACTATAGGAAAATTAGAAGATGAGTACACTAATCAAAGGAAAAAGTTCTGTAATTTAATACATCTGGAAAACATACAAGTATCACTGATGACTCTAGTCAATTTCATGAACTCCAAACTGCCATAATATATGGCAATGGATTATACATGCTGTACTCCACCCTTTTTTTAATGAAGAGCAGAGTTTATATTTTTAAATGAGAAGAATGGAGTTGGTAAATCAATTTTTCTTCAAATTCTGAGAATGCATTATAGTGCGATCAAGCTACAATAGAGTTGTGGTCTGCTGACAATCAATGAAAATGTGTTGCCACTGGCTTCATTAACTTTTGTTAATCAGATGTTACGTAATCTGTCTAAATTTGGTCTTTGTCATTAAGGCAAAATTCCTTAATAACCTGAACTCCTGGCATACACTAAGAGTGGGAAAAAGAGCCAGAAGAAAAAACAAGATCCCTAATAAGAATTAAAAAACAATCTATAATGACTTTCTCAAAGCACGTGATCTAACTCTAAATAATCATTATTTTTGCTCATTATGAAGCAATACTGTGATGGAAACTGTTGGCACTAAAGCATTTGTGATATAACTACCAATGTACTAGGACTTTTTTTTTTTTTAGTTCTAGAATTCTTTTAAATGTAAGTTGCAAATCTCTTGGCAAATGGATGGCTAAAATCATAACATATAATTTAAGAGCCAAATTATATCAGATAAAGAGTGCCAAGTACATTTAATCAAGTTTGTAATATTATTGGATGAGGTTTCACCATGATCTTAAATTTCTCATTCCCAATATTTCTTGGTTTACATTGGCAGTTTAGAGGTATGGATGCACATTCATACCCTACCTTCTGAATTATTTGGCAACAGGCCCCCACTTTCATCCCATTTGAGCTCAAAACTGTAGAAGCAGATCATATATTCCAGGTCCATCAATATCACTGACAGGCTGTTCAGCTGATCGGCCAGCCAGAAATCAGCAAAGCCTACCTTATGGAAGGGGGCTGTAAATACTCGAAACTGGGAGAAAGAAAAAAAATCAAAGAACACAGAAACAAGAAAATTCATATTAAATTTCTCTAATTCATAGACATGAATTAGAACCATGCAGCATGATTACTTTAGCTGATAAAATGGAAACCAATGAACCAATGACAAACACAGGGAGGGACCTGGCAACACTGGCGAGGTTGAGCATTAGTAGTGAAGGGAATGAGTTGAATAGATAACCAAGAAAGGAAATTAAAGTGGGGTAGAGAAGGCAGGAAAAGCTGTAGTTAGAAAACAGAAAGCGGAGAAGGTGGGAAGAGTTGAAGCTGAAAGCAGAGGGTGGCAGAAGACAGAAGCACAGAGAGGATGTTAGGCTAGTGTTAGGCTCTAGGGTAAATTTTGCTAGGGACCCAAGTGCTATGATAATTTCTGGAATATCCATCTTAGCTGGGATGAGAGCTTAGCTAACTGAACACGAAGCTCTTCTTTGCCTACAAGGAGAGGAAGGGAAGAATGGTACGTCATCTGAAGCATGTCTGCCTATTCTCTAACCAAAGTCACTTTCATTTCACTAATGCCATGGTAATAATGGTATTTATCTTGAAATTATGCCACAAAGATCATCGACCCATATCCCCACTGTTATAAAAACAATGTTAAATGAATTCAGATTAAATGTACTGAGTACTAATCCATGCTGTATGCTTTTCTCATAATGTCTTTTTCATAATCCATTAACTATAACAATTCTATAAGCCTGATACTATTCATATACCCCTTTTACAGATGACCTAGAACAAGCTCATCCTGACTTATTCTGTGGAAAACTGTTTAGGACTGCAAAAGGAAACTTGGCACTGCAGAGAGAGGAAGACTCAGATACTAATGTAATCATCAGAAACAGGCTCTAATTGTGCAGAATGCCTTGAGAGGCCCTGAGGAAAGTGAAGATGGAATGAAGGCAGCTTTTATCCTCACCCCGTCGTACCCTTTCTGTCTTAAACAGGTAAAAATGAACTCCTAAAACAAGGAATTCTCACAGAGCAGCAGTTTTGAGAAAATAAGTCCACATCTACAGCTCTCTTGCTATTTAGCTATATTCATTTAGTAGACATATTCAGCATGGGAGACTGATGGCTCTTTCCCCTTAGACTTGGCTGGTTCTTTCTGTTTGTTCTGTAAACATTTTTCTTTATTATTGAGGGAGATAAGTAATTTTATTATGAATCCACCCTGGACATCAACTATCTCTGAAAGGTATTGGGGTGGGGCTTTGGAAATTAGACCAGATATCTGCAGGGCATAGTATAGGCTTTGAAATACCTTCTGGAGCTGATTTATTTTGAGTCCATGGCTCAGTTTCTTGATCATTCCTTGCTCTTTCAATAAGTTGTGCAATAAGCCAGAGAGACAAGCTATACTGTTTACAACCATGAAGTTATGGGGGAAGCAGAGCGGGGTGAGGGCTGGGGACTTAGTGGTTGAGATTTTAGTCATTTATGCATGAAGAGGTCCTGGTACCAGTTTATACAGTATTTTAAGAAACTCTGGGGTGCAGAGTAGACTTAAAGATTCAGAGAGACAGAACAAGAAGATTTTAAGATATAATATCAAAAGGATCAGGAAATCTAACTCAATCTCTAGTCATGGACTCTTGTGAAAACAATAGCCTAGGGCAAATTTCTCACTGACATGAGACAGACTACCATCACTCTCATAGTCTGCCAAATCCAGCCTCAAAATCTAGCTAATACAGAAAACTTCCATCAGAGCAGAAGAGGAGGAGAATGCACTAAAGAGACAGGGAAATGGGACTACAAAAGGAAGGGAGTGGCATGAAAATAGAAACTGGAAGGGAAAATTTACAGAAGATGAAAAAAGGAAAAAAGGAGGGAATAGTAAATGTCGGTATAATACAACTAAGAAAGGAATCAATTACAGTCATTCAGCATTTAATTATATAATTGTATATATTTTTTGTATATTTTTTGTATTGTATACATATTATTGTATATATATTACACATATTTGTATATGTATATAATTATATAATTAATTATAGTCATTCAGCATTTAACAAAGATTAAGTATTACTATATGTCAGCCATTGTGGAAGTACAGAGATAAATAGAACATAGTTTCTACTCTCAAAGACCCACAGTCTGGTTGGGCAAATATATACCTAAAGATACAATGCTAGCACTGTGTAATAAGTGCTGTTACAGATAAATACACAAAATATCCTAGATATACAAAGAAGGGAGAGCAAGTAGCTCAGTCAGAGACAGGGTGGGGGGGGGTAGAAAATAGACAGATCATACTGAACTCCCTGACATTTACACATAGTCAAATTCTTCTTGTATTTATCTGAATTCCCCTTTATGAGAATTCTCCTTCTTCCTTTCTTATTCTGGCTAAGGTCTTCCAACTTCTACATTGTGATTTTGATTAAAATCATAATGATTCACTGAGTAACAGTATTAAGAAAGCTAGATACAATTCAAAATGTCTGGTGTTTTACCCACCTACACAAAAAAGCCACTGATAAGTTATTACAAAGGATATATGCTAACATCATTTTCTAAGTTAACGCAGCTAAATAGTTAAGGAGATGAAGTTTAATTTCTACTTTTAGAGGCTTTTGAATAATCACACTCTTTCGATTTTTATATTCTATTAATTTGAACCACCAGATCAAAGTTAAACACCTTAGGTAAGGTCACTATCAGGTTTCACTGTTAAATGGCAGTGGTTAAGAGTACAGATTATGGAACCAGACTGGGTCACATTTCATCCCCATTACTTACTGGCTATGCATTTAACTCTTCTCAAATTAGGTTTCTTCATTTATAAAATGTGGATTGATAGTAGCTTCAACCTCATGGTTATTAAAAGGATGAAATAAATTAACATGTAAAGATGTCCAGAACGGTGCATTATTAAATGAGAATACCTCTCTATTCTCACAGTAGAGACATGCATAAACATTTTACTATAAAACAAAGAAATTATTGGAAAAATCAATTTCCAAATTATACAGGAAAGGACTTTAATTTAAAAACTTTAAGTAGCTTTGAGGGCGCCTGGGTGACTCAGCTGGTTAAGTGCCCGACTCTTGGTTTCGGGTCAGGTCATGATCTTGGGGTCCTGGGATGGAGCCCCATACTGGGCTCTGTGCTCCACGTAGATTCTGCCTAGGACTCTCTCCCTCTGTCCCTTTCCCAATTCTCTTTCTCTCCAAAAATAAATCAATAAATTTAAAAAAATATACTTAAAGTAGACTTTTAGAAGAATAAATTGGTATTTTTGTTTAGAAAATCTGAGCCATTGCTTATGTTTCCCAACTGGATTTCCAATTAGGGCAAATACAGATCTGCAGAGATTTATGACCTAATTAATGCAAATAAACTAAACTAATTTGATATGTATCAAAATAAATTTCTAATAATAATTTTATAATTTTTTTTTTTAGTTTTTTGGGGGAGATACAGCATAGCATATAAATTCCAAAGATTTAAATTTCAATATGGATATAAACGGTATCCAGTGTCTACCACTACGGCTAAGTGATATGTGTTCTTTTCCACTAAAAATTAAAGAAAGAAAAAAAAAAGAAGGAAATGTACTTTTACTTTATGATGAGGCTTAAAAAAGAGAAACATAACTAGGGTGGAAATATTTTTGTTAATTCACTAGAAATAAGTCTTAGGTTAAGTTTTCTCAGTAAGATTTGAATTAAAATAAGTTAATAGGTCAACTAAAATTAAGATGCTCTATAAATAACATTTTTCCTGTATAGAATTATTATTACAAATATAACAAACCACAATACTTCTTTGTGTATTTTGCTGCTTCTGATGGTGCATTTTACTATTCTCTTACTCCTTATTATATCATCACTGCCAACCTATTCCATCAATAAGGCCTCACTTATTAGCACACAGCTGATGCATCAATAAATGTCTACTCAATGGGGAATCATTCTGCTAATAAGACTAACTGGTCATGCATGAATCATAGCTTACTATTTAAACAGAGAAGGATGCACTGGGGAAATGCTCACTTTACACACAATATATACAACGATATTATTCTGTTATTGCAATGATACAACCATATTACCATCTGAGTTTTCTGAGTCTTTCAAACCTCATTTCAAAAAAACTTTATTGAGATTTCATAATAGTTGAAGCAGGAGATAATAGGTATTTATAATCTTAAAGTTATTTCCTTGTAACCAGAAGAATACTACATTTTTATGCAAATAAGTTTTACAACTCCACAAAATCTAGCAATAAAATGACAAATACTCTCAAGATAAAAAGGTAATCTAATATTGTTGTACTAACTGGATATGACTTATTTTTAGTATAAATAAAAAAAACTGGTTCAAAATTTTTCTTGTCATAAAAAATTTCTTTAAAAGCATGTTTTCTAAATGATGACAAAATGTATGAAAGGTGATTGCATACTTTTCAAAATACTCTTGCACATCTAAGTTCCACACTTAGACCCAAAGTTAGGCCTAGTGGTGCTATATTTAATGGGAATGATTTGCTCTTTTATTTATCAATATTTAACGAAATTGGAGGAAAAGAGGGATATTCTCAATTTGTGATGAAAATCCTACTGGAAGGAACAAGAAATACAAACAAATGATAATCAACTTTGGGGGAAAAAATCAAGTATATCTGGGTCATTTTCTTTTCCTGATTGCTATAAGTACTTAACCTTTTAATTTTCACAGCAACTCTGTGAGGTAGGTATTATTACCACCAGTTGAAGAACAGAGAGAACAAAGCCAAGGAAGTTATATCATGCCAAAAATCTCACTCACTAGAACGTGAGTGGCCTTTTGTGTGTTTTTTAATAGGAAAGCCATAATGTATGTCCTCAGAGTTCAAAAATTTAGATATAGGGAATGTATTGCTAAGAACAATGACAAAAAAATTCTGCTAATCTTATTAAGGGTCATATAAAAGGAAAAAGAAGTTAAAACTACAATTCTCAAGGCAGTATGCTAAGGTGGAACAAAAAAGTAAGACAATAAACAAGAATTCTGAAAGTATCAGTAGAGTCTAGTCAATTTAATCACTAATCTTCACTTTACTGTTAGTTGTCACTTACAACCTAAGAAATAATTACAGGAGAGCAATCCCAATAATTTTGAAAATAGAGTTGGTTTAACTCAGCAGTAAGCAGAAGCCCCTTCCCCAAGCTATCTTTACACTGTCACAGAAAATACAGCAGCTATTTTTGCAAGAAATTCTATATCCTATTGCTGAGACTGTATGATTTTGAGATCATTAAGAAATAAGTAAAGTGGAAGAAGAAATGGAATTTATTATAAACAAGAATCAAAGTCAGTTTCTCAAATTAAAGCTGGCAATCTGGTAAGATATTCTTACTGATTTTAGAGGACTAATCTTTTGTAAAATAAAAATGGTTTACTACTACTACCAATTTACAGGAAAATAATAGTTTCACCACTTCTAAAAAAAAAAGGAAATTCAAAGAGTTCAACATCTTATCACAGCTGGTTAAATAATTTGTATTTAAAAATACTTAAATTGATCATGAATTAATTATTATTAATTTCCAAAATCATTTCAGTATCTTGACACTTCATAGTCTTTGAGGAGGAAAAAAAATGCATGCGTGCTTTTCCCAGGGCCACTGCACGGTACAATATAAGATGTACCAATTACACTATATTCTTTGCCCCTGGCTCTAGAGCACCACTCACACAGACGACAAAGTGAACCATGCCTTCAGGACTTGTACAATACAGCCGACAGGATTTCCTCCTGGAGGAAGCCAATGACCCATATATCACTCTAAAAATGGTAGACAAATTTCTGGACTTACCAGCAGTTTAAGCAGCCAAAACCGGGACTTATAATAGAAAGTTTTGGTGGGGTTGATAAGAAAGAAAACCATAAATCCGTAAAGGACAAGTGGATACACATATGTGGGGATGACACTAATCGGAGCAAAGAAGCATGCCAGAAGGCTCAGGCACCACAATATCCCAAGGAATCCAGCAATCTGATAAAGGGTGGGAAAGACAAAGAGAAAATGATATTTTTATTTTTACCATTACTCAGAAATATCTTCAATAAAACAAAGGTAGGATAAATGTTTAGATATATGTCAATAATCTTCGTCAACTAGATGATGGATTTCAGTATCCACGAAACCAGCTATATAGCTAACGTAAAATAAATTCATGGGATTTTATGTCTTGCTTTGATTACCTCAAAAAGATGCTGATGAGACAAATTGCTTCTCGGATTAAGTTCGAAGATGAGCACATGATTCACTCCAGCCTGTCTCCAACCGTATGTGTTGATGCCCAGTAGAAAAAGGAATTCAATCAGAAGAAAGCCACCCCGATAGATTCTTATCAAGGGCCATATACTTCTATCTGTTTCAAGTTTAAATACAGCTGAAAAAATACCAATTGGTTAGTTACAAAACTCATGATGTCCTCTATAATTGTCTTCTTTCTTAATTCTCAATTATACAGTCCTTGGCATAAAAAGTTTTTATAAATAAACCTAAGCCTAGATCATCTCAAGAGAATGACAAACTTGCTTCCAGGTTCTTTCCCTTCTTCATTTCACTCCGCAAAATGTCACCAGAATAATTTTCCTAAAACTTGACTTTTGGCATGTTAGTCCACTGTTCCATTAGTTTCTTAGATTACAGAGAATCACAGTGAAATTGTTTAGAACTAAAAGATCAGTTCTGTCAGCTAAAGATTTCCGGCATGATATAACTTCCTTGGCTTTGTTCTCTCTGTTCTTCAACTGGTGGTAATAATACCTACCTCACAGAGTTGCTGTGAAAATTAAAAGACATAATATACATGAAAGCAACTGAAAATAAAAGCAAGTGAACACTGTAATGTTATGTAAATGATAACAGTTAATATTTACAGAATGTTTACTATGTGCTAAGGGTTGTTCTCTATTTTTACATATAATAATTCATTTAAACCTCACAATGGTTCTATGAGTTAGAAACTATTATCTCCCTTTGACTGGTGAGGAAATTAGAGCACAGAGGGCTGACTGAGTAATTTGCTTAGGATTACCAAGCTAGTAGAGGGCAGAACCAGGATTTTAACTCAGTTTTTCTCCAAAGCCCACAGTCTTAACCATTATATTCTATTGTCCATACGCCCATACAAATGTTCAGTACCATTATTACTCTATAGTTCTCTAATAACTATAACGTTCAAACACCTTAGCCCTGTAATTCAAGTTCTTCATCACGATCTGATCTCCAACTCACTTTTCCCAAACTTAACTCACAGTGCTCCTAAACATTAATTCTTATCTCTTGATAAATTTTATTAGTCTTTTCACAAGTTTGTTTTTCACATTTGCTTATGTTGTTCCCTGTACCTAAAATGGCCTTGCACTTTCTTTCCACCAATTCAAATTCTACTTAATATTTAAGAGCGAAATCCTTAACTATTCATAAATTTATTGAATCAGTGTTTCATTTTGAGCCTACTATGTACCAAATATTTCAATTTGGCTAAAGATTTCTCAGTTTCCTAAATAACTATAAAATTATTTATTAGATTCATTTGAAATTTAATCACATACTATCTTACACTTAATTTAAATAACTATTTATTAGTTAACTTTATATTCTCTATAGTACATAGCACATTTAATAATTTAAAAATAACAGGGTAGAAAAAGCCTTTGCTTTGGAGTCAAATACTACAGACCAGGTTTCAAATCCTAGCTACTCTAGGAAAAATTATTTTATTTTTCCACATCTCCATTTTATTATTGGTCAATTAATAATATCAATTCTCGTAAGTTTGTTAAGAAGATTAAATATGGGGGCGCCTGGGTGGCACAGCGGTTAAGCGTCTGCCTTCGGCTCAGGGTGTGATCCCGGCGTTATGGGATCGAGCCCCACATCAGGCTCTTCCGCTGTGAGCCTGCTTCTTCCTCTCCCACTCCCCCTCCTTCTGTTCCCTCTCTCGCTGGCTGTCTCTATCTCTGTCGAATAAATAAATAAAATCTTAAAAAAAAAAAAAAGAAGATTAAATATGACCAAAGACTCCAAGATGTCAGAGTAGGAGACCTTAGTTTTGTTTGGTCCCAGAAATTCACCGGAAGAGCTATCAAATCATTCAGAACACCGAACTCAACCAGAAAGCTAAGAAAAGAACTGCTGCAATTCTACAAATAGAAGTGACTGCTTTCTGCAAGAATGACAAGAAGGAAAAACTTACCTGAAAAAAGAGTACAAGAAGCAGTACTGACTGCGAGGAACCTAAGTAAGATGTTGGAATTAGAGATGAGAATAACAATTATAAAGACACTAGCTAGGCTTCAAAAAGCATAGAGGACACTAAAGAATCCCTTTCTGGGGAAATAAAAGAACTAAAATGTAATCAAGTCAAAATAAAAAAGGCTATTAATGAGATGCAATCAAAAATGGAGGCTCTAACTGCCAGGATAAATGAGGCAGAAGAGAGAATCAGTGATACAGAAAACAAAATGATGGAGAATAAAGAAGCTGAGAAAAAGAAATATAAACAACTACTGGATCACGAGGGGAGATTTCGAGACATAAGTGATACCATAAAGTGAAAAAATATTAGGACAATTGGGATCCCAGAAGAGGAAAGAGAGAGAGGGGAAGAAGATACATTGAAGCAAATTCTAGTGGAGAATTTCCCTAATTTGGGGAAGGAAATAGACATCAAAATCCAGAAGGCACACAGAATGCCCCTCAAAATCAATAAAAATAGGTCAACACCCTGACATAAAATAGCGAAACTTGCAAATCTCAGAGACAAAGAGAAAATCCTGAAAGTAGCTCGGGACAAGCTACAACGGCAGTAATGTTAGACTGGCAGCAGACCTATCCACAGAGACCTGGAAGGCCAGCAAGGACAGGCATGATATATTCAGGGTGCTAAATGAGATTATTCAGCTAGGATGTCATTCAAAACAGGAGAGATAAAAAGCTTCCAGGACAAACAGAAACTAAAACATTTTGTGATCACCAAACCACCGCCGCAAGAAATATTAAAAGGGGTCCTCTAAGCAAAGAGAGAGATCAAAAGTAACAGACCAGAAAGGAACAGAGACAATATACAGTAACAGTCACTTTACAGGTAAGACAATGGCACTAAATTCATATCTTTCAATAGTTACTCTGAATGGAAATGGGCTAAATGCCCCAATCAAAAGACACAGGGTATCAGATTGGATAAAAAAGCAAGACTCATCGATATGCTGTCTGCAAAGGACTTATTTTAGACCCAAAGACACCTCCAGATTGAAAGCGAGTGGGTGGAAAACCATGTATCATGCTAATGGACATCAAAAGAAAGCTGGGGTAGCAATCCTTATACCAGACAAATTAGATTTTAAGCCAAAGACTGTAATAAGAGATGAAGGAGGACACTGTATCATAATTAAAGGGTCTATCCAACAAGAAGCTCTAACAATTGTAAATATTTATACCCCAACATGGGAGCAGCCAAGTATACAAACTAATTAATAACAAAATTAAAGAAACACATTGGTAATAATACAGTAACAGTAGGGGACTTCAACATCCCATTCACTGCAAGGGACAGATCATCTAAGCCGAAGATCCATAAGGAGATAAGGGCTTTGAATGACACATTGGACCAGATGGATTTCACAAATATATTCAGAACATTCCATCCTAAAGCAACAGAATACACATTCTTCGCGAGTGAACATGGAACATCCTCCAGAACAGATCACCTACTGGTCGCAAGTCAGGTCTCAAGTGGTACCAAAAGACTGGAATAATTCCTAGCATATTTTCAGACCACAATGTTTTGAAACTTGAGCTCAATCACAAGAGGAAATTTGGAAAGAACTCAAATACATGGAAGCTAAAAAGTATCCTACTAAAGAATGAACGGGTCAACCAGGAAATTAAAGAAGAATTTTTAAAAATTCACGGAAACAAATGAAAATGAAAACACAACTTTTCAAAACCTTTGGGACACCGCAAAGGCGGTCCTAAGAGAGAAGTATTTAGCGATACAAGCCTTTCCCAAGAAACAAGAAACGTTTCAAATACACAACCTAACCTTACACCTAAAGGAGCTGGAGAAAGAACAGCAAATAAAGCCTAAACCAAGCAGGAGAAGAGAATTAATAAAGATTAGCGCAGAAATCAATGAAATAGAAACCAAAAGAAGAGTAGAACATATCAACAAAACTATCAGCTGGTTCTTTGAAAGAATTAATAAAATTGATAAACCCATGGCCAGACTATCAAAAAGAAAAAGGGAAAGGACCCAAATAAGTAAAATCATGAATGAAAGAAGAGAAATCACAACCAACACTGAAGAAATACAAACGATGATGAGAACATATTATGAGCAACTATATGCCAACAGATTAGGCAATCTGGAAGAAATGGATTCATTCCTAGAGATGTATAAACCACCACAACTGAACCAGGAAGAAATAAAAAACCTGAACAGACCCATAACCAGCAAGGAAATTGAAACAGTAATCAAAAATCTCCCAACAAACAATAGCCCAGGGCTGGATGGCTTCCCAGGGGAATTCTACCAAACATTTAATGAGGAATCAATAAATATTCTTCTGAAGCTGTTTCAGGAAATAGAAATGGAAGGAAAACTTCCAAACTCTTTCTCTGAGGCCAGCATTACCTTGATTCCAAAACCAGACAAGGACCCCACCAAAAGGAGATCAATATCTCTGATGAACATGGATGCAAAAATTCTCATCAAGAATCCAATAGTACTTTAAAAGGATTATTCACCACAACCAAGTGGGATTTATTCCTGGGCAGCAAGGGTGGTTCAACATTCGCTAATCAATCAATGTGATACACTACATTAATAAAAGAAGAGGACAAGAACCATATGATCCTCTCAACAGATGCCAAAAAGCATTTGCCGAATGACAGCATCCTTTCTCAACTAAAACTCTTCACAGTGTAGGGATAGAAGGAACACACCTCAGTATCATAAAAACCATATATGGAAAGCCCACAGCAAATATCTTTCTCCATGGTGATAAACTGAGAGCTTTTCCCCTAAGGTCAGGAACATGGCAGGGATGTCCCCTATCACCACTGCTGTTCAACATAGTACTGGAAGTCCTAGCCTCAGCAATCAGAAAAGAAAAAAGAAATAAAAGGCAACTGAATTGGCAAAGAAGAAGTCTAACTCTCACTCTTTGCAGATGACACAATACTCCATATGGAAAACCCAAAATAGTCCACCCCAAAATTGCTAGAACACAAACAGGAATTCAGCAAAGTGGCAGAATATAAAATCAATGCACAGTTAATTGCATTTCTATATACTAACAATGAAACAGAAGAAAGAGAAATTAAGGAGTCGATCCCATTTACAATTGCACCAAAAACCAAAAGATACCTAGGAATAAACCCAACCAAAGACGCAAAGGATCTGTACGCAGAAAACTATAGAACACTAATGAAAGAAATTGAGGGAGACACAAAGAAATGGAAAAACGTTCCATGCTCATGGATTGGAAGAACAAATATTCTTAAAATGTCTATGCTACCTAGAACAATCTACACATTCAATGAAATCCCTATTAAAATACCACCAACTTTTCTCACAGCGCTGGAACAAACAATCAATCAGAAAATTTGTACGGGACCAGAAGAGACTCTGAATAGCCAAAGGGATGCTAGAAAACCAAAACTGGTGGCATCACAGTTTCAGACTTCAAACTGTATTACAAAGCTCTAATCATCAAGAGTATGGTACATGCACAAAAAGAGACACATAGATCAATGGAAGAGAATAGAGAACCCAGAAATAGACCCTCAACTCTACGGTCAACTAATCCTCAACAAAGCAGGAAAGAATATCCAATGGAAACAGGACAGTCTCTTCAACAAATGGTATTGGGAAAATTGGACAGTCACATGCAAAAGAATGAAACTGGACCATTCCCTTACACCATACACAAAAATAGACTCAAAATGGATAAAGACCTAAATGTGAGACAGGAATCCATCAAAATCCTAGAGGAGAACACAGTCAGCAACCTCTCTGACCTCAGCTGCAGCAACTTCTTCCTAGACACACTGCCAAAGGCAAGGGAAACAAAGGCAAAAATGAACTAATGGGACTTCATCAAGATAAAAAGCTTTTGCACAGCAAAGGAAACAGTCGACAAAACCAAAAGACAACTGACAGAATGAGAGACATATCGATAAAGGGCTGGTATCCAAAATCTATAAAGAACTCATCAAACTCAACACCCAAAGAACAAATAATCCAGTCAAGAAATGGGCAGAAGACATGAACAGACATTTCTCCAAAGAAGTCATCCAAATGGCCAACAGACCAATGAGAAAATGCTCAATGTTACTTGGCATCAGGGAGATACAAATCAAAAACACAATGAGATACCACCTCACACCAGTCAGAATGGCTAAAATTAACAACTCAGGAAACGACAGATGTTGCCGAGAATGTGGAGAAAGGGAACCCTCTTGCATTGTTGGTGGGAATACAAGCTGGTGCAGCCACTTTGGAAAAAGTATGAAGTTTCCTCAAAAAGTTGAAATAGAGCTACGACTCAGCAACTGCATTACTAGGTATCCACCCCAAAGATACAAACGTAGTGATCCGAAGGGGCACCTGTACCCCAATGTCTATAGCAGCAAAGATATGGTGTGTGTGTGTGTGTGTGTGTGTGTGTGTAGACATATGTATACAGACACATATATATACACATATATACATATGTCTATACACACACACACACACACACAATATGGAATACTACTCAGCCATCAAAAAATGAAATATTGCCATTTGTAATGATGTGGATGGAACTAGAGGGTGTTATGCTAAGCAAAATAAATCAATCAGAGAAAGACAATTAACATATGATCTCACACTCATATGTAGAATTTAAGAAACAAAACAGAGGATCATCAAGGAAGGGAGGGAAAAATAAAGTTAAGACAGAATCAGAAAGGGAGAGAAACCATAAGAGACTCTTTATTATAGGAAACAAACCGAGGGTTGCTGGAGGGGAAGGGGGGAGGGGGGATAGGGTAACTGGGTGATGGGCATTAAGGAAGGCACATGATGTAATGAGCACAGGGTGTTATAGAAGACTGATGAATCACTGAACTCTACCTCTGAAACTAATAATACGCTATACGTTAATTAAGGGCATTTAAATTTTAAAGATAACAATAAAGATGAAATTGTTCTTAAAAAAAGATTAAATGTGATCAACATATATTACACACCTAAAACAATGATGAGTATTCAGTATATATCAGTTTCTTTTTCCTTTTGCTTGAGGAAGACTCTTTTCATTAATTTAATAAATATTTATAAGATGCTTATTATACCTAATAGCATTAAAAAAGCTGGAGATTTAGTAATAAACAACAGAAAAAATATCTGTCATCCGGAAACTTCTGTATAATGTCCGATAGTGATAAGGGTTTTAAGGAAAAAAAAAAATAGGGAAAGGAAATGAAGAATGATGTTATTAGGTGCTATATTAGATAGGGTGGTTAAGAAGATCTCTCAGGAGATGACATTTGCAGAGATCTTTTTTTTTTTTTTTTTTAAGATTTGATTATTTACTTTAGAGAGGCAGGGGGAGAGACGGAGGAAGAAACAGTCTTAGGTAGATTCTGTGCTGAGAGTGGAGCCCAACATGGGGCTTGATCCATGACCCCGAGATCAGGATCTGAGCCAAAACTATGAGTTGGATGCTTACCAATTGCACCACTTAGATGCCCCGACATTTGCAGAGATCTTAAGGAGGCAGAGAATGAATCATGTGAATATATGGAAAAACAGGACTCCAAATAGATAAGCACAAGAGACTCTAAGATAGGTCGAGCCTGGTGTTCCAGGAACAGGAAGAAGACGAAAGCCAGTATAATTGAAATAAATAAGAGGCAAAGCGGTAAAAAGTTAGCCAAGGGAAGATCAGTAGGACTTTATAGTATTTTGTCAAGACTTACAGTTTTACTCCAATGTACGAAGCCAATGAAAGGTTTTACATACAAGTGACATGACCAATTAATAATTTTAAAGGGCTATTTCAGCTGTTAAATGAAGAAGAGACCATAAAGGGTCAAGTATGATAGCAAGATTAATTAGCAGATAATGAATAAAAAGCTATATACAGTTTTACATCCTGAGTCCTAAGCAAAATCCATAGATACAACAGTCAGGAAACAAAAATTATAAGCCTGGGTCCCAAAGAATGCACAATAAAACCACTGGAGCTAATAAATTCAGCCAAGTTGCAGAGTACAAAATCAACACATGAAATTTAGTTGTCTTTGTACATACCAGCAATGAACACTCTGAAATGAAATTAAGAAAACAATTCCAATTACAATAGCAACCAAAAGAATAAAACATCTAGGAATTAATTTACTTAAGGAGGTGTAAGATGTACACATTAAAAACTACAAAACACTGTTGAAAGAAACCCCAATTTCATGGATTTACAAGACTTGATATTGTTAAGATGGCAATGCTCAAAGTGTTCTGCAGATTTATTACAATCCTTATCAAAATTCCAATGGCCTTTTTTTTTGTAGAAATGGAAAAGTCGATCCTCAAATTCATATGGAATTGCTAGAGGCCCCAGATAGCCAAAATATCGTTGAAAAAGAATAGAGTTAGAGGACTCACCTTTTGTGGTTTCAAAATTTATTATAAAACACTGTGGTACTGGCATAAAAACAGACATACAGACAAATGGAATGCAAATGGGAGTTCAGCAATTAATCTATGTATCTATGGCTGACTGGTTTTCAACAAGTATGCCAAGACCATTCAATGGAAAAGAATATTTTCTTCAACAAATGGTGCTGGGACAGCTACATAGCCACATGCAAAAGAATGAAGTTGAACCCCTATCTCTCATCATGTGCAAAAATTAGTTCAAAGAAAGAAAAAAAATAGAGAAATCAGGCTTTATCAAAATAAAAACTTTTGTGCATCAAAGGATATAATGAAGAAAGCAAAAAACAATCTATACAATGGGAGAAAATATTTCCAAATCATGTATCTTGGTAAGGGTCTAGTATCCAGAATATATAAAGAACTCTTGTAACTTAACAATAAGAGGACAACTCAATTAAAAAATGAGCAAAGGACTTGGATATTTTTCCAAAGAAAATATACAAAGAGCCAACAAGCACATGAAAAGATGCTCAATACCATTAGTCATTAGGGAAATGCAAATCAAAACATTAACAAGATACCACTTCACACCCACTAGTATGGCTATAACTAAAAAAATAAATAAATAAAAAGGAAAACCACGAGGTCCGTAAGGGTGTAAAGAAAATGGAACCCTCATAAACTGCTGGTGAAAATGAAAAATGGTGCAGCCTCTATGAAAAACAATTTGGTGGTGCCTTGGAAGATTAAACACAGAATTAGCGCATAACTGAATGACTCCACTCCTAGGTATATATCCCAAAGAACTGAAACCAGGTACTCAAACAAATCCCTGAATATGCATGTTCACAGCAGGACAATACACATTAACTGAGGGTTAGAAACAACCAGTATAGTATATGTTCAGTTTTGGTAGATACTGCCAAACAGTTCTCCAAAGTGCTATACCCATTTTCACTCATTCACTTTAATATCTTCATGGCATTTCATTGTACAGAGGTAACATTATCTAGTTTTTTAAACAATTCCCAATTGATGGACATGTAAGTGGTCTCTAGGATTTTGTTACTATAAACAAAATGGCAGTGAATACACTTGTCTCATGCATGTCCTTGCATCCATATGCAAGTATGTTTGTAAGATAAATTTCTAGAAATAAAACTGCTTAACCAAAGTGCTTGCATTTAAAATTTTACATATACTGCCAAATTATCCTCCAAAGAGATTGAAACAATTACTACTCTTACTATTAGGATATGAGTGCCTGCTATTTCACACCCTTATATGTACTTTAAATAGCAAAATTCCTATCTTTATCAAACCAAAAAATGAAATATGATATATTATTATTGTATCAAATTAAGTAAAGGTTACTAGAAATCTATAAGAGAACAAGTTTTAAAAGATCTAATCAGGTAACTTTTCATCTTCATCAAACTAAATATCTGAAATATGTGAATTTCAGGCAAATTACTAAATATCAGGTCATATACCCTTGAGAAACTACAGCAATTACGCACATTATTTTTTGATGTGAATGAAAAAAAGAATCGTGCTTGTACATGCATTACTACTGCTGTGTTTCTCTCTCATCTCTCAACACTGTTATCTTTCAGTACCCGCTGGGAGATAAATAAAGATAGACAGCTGGCTTTATATTTACCCTGCCTCCCCCCATACACACACCAAGATCAAACAAAGAAGAGTTCTGAGGTGAGAGAACATAATGCACCACACTAAATGCATAAACCACATACATTAAAAAAAAATAAACTGTCTCACAAAAGTCTGTATTTACAAAAGAAAACAAAACCTCAATTTGTCCCTGAATTTAAAAAAACTTCTTTACAAGGCACTCACATAAAAAGAATAAAGTTTATTTTTTCTTATTATTTGATGATGATAATTACAACCATACTCATCTTGAAAATAAAAGAAAAAATTTCACACACAAACGACTGAGGTTTTTCTGAGAAAGAACAACTCCCATCACATACACCATATAATTTTATACTGACGTAGTGCTTTACAACTGTAAACATGTTTCACACGTCTTTTTTGTTTTTAAAGATTTATTTATTTGAGAGACAGAGAGAGAGTGTGCGCACGTGTGTGCAGGACTGGGGGGAGCGACAGCAGGAGATGGAGAGAGAAATTTCCAGCAGACTGCCTGCTGAGTATGGAGCCTGACATGTGACATGGGGCTCAATCTCAAGACCCTGAGATCATGACCTGGGCCAAATTCAAGGGTCAGATCCTTAACCAACTGAACCACCCACGTGCTCCATGTTTTACTTATGCTTCTGAGTTGATCTCCATGAAGTGGTCTCAAGTATCTTCCACTCTTATCATCTAACACTCTCTTTCACACTAGGTGAATTTATCATTTCTCTCCTTCATAACCCACTCCCCCCTCCTATGCCCCACCCTCTTCCCCTACCAACTAAATCTCTGTCTCCTTCTCTTAGAATGCCTTTCATTCCATCAGCGTCCAGCAAAAATGCCATTTCCTCCATAAAGTCTTCCCTGATGCTTTCATTTAAAGTAATCACTTTGTTCCTTTGACATGCTTAGAACATTTAACATTTTCTGTCTTGTAGTATTATTACTGTTTTAATACATGTTTTAATCTCCCTGGCATAATAAACTTGATAAGGAAAGGGATTTTCTTATCTAAAGACTCCTAAGTGTCAAGCATAACCCTGAAATACATAAAATTTACCTGTTGAATGAATAAATTCTAAAACAACCCTGTAAATTTAAGGTAGTAAGCTCACCTAATAAATAAGGAAATTATTTCAGAAGTTAAATGATACCCTTAAAGCCAAAACAATGAACAAACAGTGGAGCTAAGACTGAAACCCAGGCAAGGCCTTTTGAAGACAAGTCAGTGTTCCTTCCCTAACAGCTAGCTTGAAAATCTAGGCATGTAGTCTACATAAATAGGCTGTATTCATTTAAAGAAATAGAACTAGATTAAAATATGATCATAAATTATACCAGTATTAAATCATGAGCTTATAGTGGGCCATAATTATTAGATATAATTTTTAGTAACTGGTAGGAAGGAGAATTCTAAAAACACAAATGAAAACACACTGTTAATAGGTAAAGTTCATATGCTCTCAAAGAGCCATTATAACTTGGGTTATAATTTCATAATTTATAATTGATAATCTTAATTAAGAAGAATGTTAATAAGGAAAAACAAGTTCAGTAAGTTTTTCTTAATCATCTGCTATACGTGTAGCACTGTGTTAGAAACCTGAAAAACAAAATGAAAAATACACACTCCTTGCAATCAAGAATAGTAAGTGTGACAGTTACAGAAACCTTCTTTGTTCAGGCACTATTATGATTACTAAACACTGAAGACAGAATATAATGGATATTTATATAATACCATCTATTTCTAAGTCATGTTTTTTTGCAGACTTCCCTGAACAGAATTTAATCCTTTATTAATGACTCACAGTTATCATTATAAGCTTAAGTATACACACTCTTGAGGTATACCAGGATTATTTGCCCTTACAGTAAAAGTCCTTGAATGCAAGAACATTTGAGATTTGTGTCTGTCTTTTTGCTATTTGTGTATGTGTTTTCTGTTTATTATTTAATTTTATCTCAGTCCTTCTCGTCTATCCATTCTGACTTCCATCAACATTTTCTGGACCCCTTCTATGGCCCAGGTGGTATTCTAAGTGCTGGAGATACAATGGTGAACAGGAGACAAAAGTCCAGACATCAAGGAACTTACATTGCCAGTGGGAAAACAGACAGAAGAAACATAAATATGTAATAATATGTCATGTACTTAAAAGTGCTCTGAAGAAAACTAATGTAGGCTGAAGGGACAGAACAGACTATTTTAGGGTAGGGTAATTAGGGAAGGCCTTAGTGAAGAAGTGGCATTTGAATAGACACTACATGAATGAAGTGAAGGAGTAAGCTACATAGAGATCTTGGGGGGAAAAGCCTTTTAGGCAATTGCAGGGGCTCATTTATGGGACGAGCTTGGTGTGTTCAAGGAATAGTACCACCACAAATATATTTGGAAACAGAGTGAAACCAAGTGAAACTGAGTGTGGAGAAGATGTCAGAATATAAAGTCAGAATATATATAGGGGCAAGACCCTATTCGGTCTTCCAGGCCATAGTAAGAAGTTTCAACTTGATTATAAGAGAAGCCATAAAAAGATATTGAGAAGGGCGGTGATATGATCTAACTTACATTAAAAAAAAAAAAAAGGACGTTGGTGGCTACAAGGAGGCAAGAGTGGCTGCAGTGAGACAAGTACAGCAGGCTACTGCAGTATACTAAGCAAAAAATGGATGGCACTGCTTCAGGTGGTCAGATTCAAAATGGGTGAAGGAGTATGGAAGGTATAGTCTTCTAGTTACGGAATGGAGAAGTCACAGGGATGAAAGGTACAGTAAAGGAAATATAGTCAATCCCATTATAATAGTGTTGCATGGTAACAGATGGTACCTACACTTGTCACAAGCATAGCATAATGTAGAGTCATTGAATCACTATGTTGTACACTTGAAACCAGTTTAACATTGTGTATCAACTATACTTAAAAAAACATTTTATTGGGGCACCTGGGTGGCACAGCGGTTAAGCGTCTGCCTTCAGCTCAGGGCGTGATCCCGGCGTTATGGGATCGAGCCCCACATCAGGCTCCTCCGCTAGGAGCCTGCTTCTTCCTCTCCCATTCCCCCTGCTTGTGTTCCCTCTCTCTCTGGCTGTCTCTATCTCTGTCAACTAAATAAATAAAATCTTTAAAAAAAAATTTTTTATTTTAATTTTTAAAAAAGATTTTATTTATTTATTTTATTTTAGAGAGAAAGAAAGAGTGTGCACAAGCAGGGGGAAGGGCAGAGAGAGAGGGAATCTCAAGCAAACTCCATGCTGAGTGCAGAGCCAAAAAAAAAATTTTTTTTTAAGATAAAGCAACAGGATTTGCTGATGGATTGGAGATGAGGTATGAGAGAAAAGAGAGGCTAAAGGTTTTTAGCCTGAGAATCTGATAAAAAGTGATGATCCATGGAAAAGAAAGCGTATTTGGGGGTAAAAAAATTTTGTCCATGCATGTTTGAAATGCCTACTACAAATCCAAATAGTAATTAGACATCATTCAGAGGAGACAGTAGACATACTTTAGAGTCATTAGCATACAGATAATATTTATAGCCATAGGCTTGAAGAAGATTGCCTAGGTAGGAAATGCATGTTGACAGAGAAAGAGATTGGAGGATTCAGCACAGCTGTACTGACCAACATTTAGATGTCACAAAGAAAAGAACAGCTAGCAAAGGAGACTGGAAAGAATTGCCAGCAGAGTGTGGTTTCCCAGCGAAACCAAGTGAAGAAAGAGCTTTAAGAAGGAATGATCCACAATGCCAAATGCTGCTGAGGGGTATGTCAAATCCTGTTGGGAAGTTTAGTAAGATAATGCCTCCTTTGCTGTTATTTTTATCATTTCTTGATGCTGGGAGTGCCCCTGCTTTCAGCAATTCCTCCTACCCCCTTCTAATTCTTAACTTCTATAGAATAGGAAATCATACAACCATGTTTCTTGAAATTATATTCCAAGTAATTGCAAATACATTCTGGAAAGGATGTGAGGGAGTCTCCAATAAGCAAAGTGAATGAACTTTAGTACATGAATTCTGTCATCTTATTTACTCTCAACTGTGATCAAGGAAGCTGAGGTTCTTGATAACTGAACTCTGAAAAATTATAAATTGTACATAAAAACTAGAAAATGATGGAGAATAAAAGTCATAAGCTAGCAATGTTTTAAAGGATAACTATGCCCAAAAGGAAAAACAAACCAAACAAATGACCAAACGCCACCCCATCCCTCCCAATCACTTGTAACAACAAAAACTTAGACCTGACAAATTTCTCTTTCAGTAGCAGCTCTGTTAGTTTGGTACTAGTTTTGACAGAGGGACAGAAGATAACATAGGCATATTAATAAGGATAATTTAATTCAAAATTTAAACAACTTACCGGCAAGCACAAGGGTAATATTCAGTACAATGAATATTCCACAAAATAGGCCAACTCTAAAAGTAGTCCATGCTGGTGCGGGCTGTAGACAGAAAAACAGCATGCTGGGCATAGGGCAAAACACTGCATACATTTAGTATATGCTGTAATAAATTAGTAGTATGAGTCCCAAAGCTCTATCATGAAAACGAAAATATTTTATGAACTGAATTTTTTATAAATCAGAACCGAGAAACATCCTTCATTCTCCTGTAATATAAAATAGTTTTGCCAGTTATTCGAATTCCTTTACAAAAATCTGAGTTCCTAAATAAACAAGAATTTAATCTTAAACACTGAATTATATATACATTGAGTTTTTCTTTTGGGAGAAATCCAAGTGCAATTTTATTTTTACAATGTATATATCATTATATTTTGTAGGTCACCATTACTCAGAATTCACATATTTGGTACTATGAACCATGGAGACAACAGCAAAATTAAGAACACTTGTTTTCTATATTACTTACACTATTAACAACTATTACAACACTATTAAGAGTGGGTTAACTTAAAGTGAATTTTTTATAAAGATTTTATTTATTTATTTATTTGAGCGAGAGAGCACACAAACAGGGTGAAGGGCAGAGGGAGAAGCAGACTCTCCGCTGAGCAGGGAGCCCAATATGGGACTCGATCCTGAGACTCCGAGATCATGATCTGAGACAAAGGCAGACCTCAACCGACTAAGCCACCCAAGCACCCCAATTTTTTTTATTTCATATTGTTCTGAATGGAACATAGAAATTCAATTTACTTTATTTATGGTCTTATGTTCTGCAACTATGCTAAACTCACTAATTAGTTCTAGTAGCTATTCTAATGATTCACTGGATTTTTCCACATTGGTTACCATGTTATCAGCAAAAAACTCCACCAGTTTTAGTTCTTTGTTTCTAATCCGAATGCCTTTTATTTCTTTTTCCTATCCTACTGCTAGATTCTCTAGCACAATGCTGAATGAAAGTGGTTAGAATGAATATCCTTTTTTTCTCTAGTCAGGGAGAAGGTATTCAGAGTTTCACCATTAAATATGATACTAGTTATAGTTTTTTTCATAAATGCCTTTTATTAGGATGAGAAAGATCTTTTTGTTATTGATTTCCATTCCACTGTGGTCAGAGAATTTACATTCTATGATTTAAATCCTTTTAAGTTTATTGAGACTCATTTTATGAAATAGAATATGTCACCTAAATGTTTTTGGTATAATTACTGTGTAGATCTCATTTAATAAATTTTTTTTTTGATGCAACTATGGCATTTTGGATGAAGTTCTGTAGTAGCCCAGCATACCTCAATCTTCCCACCCTGTATCATTAAATACCTAATCATAATTGTTTGGTGATTGTAACATGAAAGAAATACCTCACCTTAATAATTTGGGGAGACCAAGAAGTTAGCATGTCGATAAGAATAAACAAGAGAAGGAATACAGCATAATAAGAGAAAGGTGGGAAGGCATTACAATTCATTCATTGTGAAGTGAGATCTGGCACTGAATTTTTCAAAAACAAAATAACAACAGTAATAACTACTTTAAAAATCTGGCTCTTTTTATTTATTTATTTATTTATTTTAAGGAGAGAGAGAGACAGTAGGGTTGGAGGGCAAAAGGAGACGAAGAAAGGGAATCTTAAGTAGGCTGCACACCCAGCTCAGAGCCTGACGCAGGGCTCAAACTCAAGATCCTGAAATCATGACCTAAGCCAAAATCATGAGCTGGACGCTTAACTAACTGAACCACCCAGACGTCCCTGACATATTTTTTAAAGTAATGAAACAAGTATGTTTTATCAACTAAACAGATTGTGTTGATTATTAAATAGGCAAAACCAACCAACCAAACAACTGGAAGCAAATACTAACCTGAGCAGCTCCCAAAGGGGGGACACGTAAACGCTTCATAGCTTTTTGTCGGTCACCATCTTCAAGTTCATTAGTCACTACAGCCTAGGAAGACACATTCAATTTTGACACAGGTTATACTAATCTTGACTAATACATAAATAATTCCGAACCATTTATATACATGATATTCTGATAACCTCTTGGTGAATGTATACTGACAAAAAGTCATGAGTAAGAATATTGTATGCAAAGCTAGCAATTAATTACAAAAGGAGAATACAGATGAGGAATTATTTCATTAAAAATAAGACATTAATGCTATTGAAAACACGTGGTACATAAGCGAGATTACTATACCTCAGTTTCGGAGATGAGCTGGTTGATTTTCTTGCACGTATAAAATGGGGCCACTTCAACATGAGCCACTCGCCAATCTGCTCCACGAGAAGTTTCCAGGATTTTGTCATGCTTTTTGAGGATTTTTCGAAACCCTGTAAAATTCAGATTCTACAGAAAGAAATGAGAAAAACTACTATAATTTTCACCACCATAAAAGAAGAAAAATAATAAGCACGATGCATTGATGAGCTGCTTGATGACTGAGTACTAACGGAAATGGCAATGCTTTCATATAAGTATTTACTACTAAAAGGATAAGACTCTTCTTTCTTGGGGTACCTGGATGGCACAGTTGGTTAAGCGACTGACTCTCAGTTTCAGCTCAGGTTGTGATCTCAGGGTAGTGAGATTGAGCCCCACACATCAGGCTCCATGCTCAGTGAGGAACTTGAAACTCTCTCTCCCTCTCCTTCTGTCCTTCCCCACCACATGCTCTCTCTCATAAATAAATCTTAAAATTAAGAAAAAAACTCTTCCTTCTTATTCCATCTATTTCAAGGTAGTACGTCATTAGTAATAAAAGAAACCCTAAACTATGAACCCTATGATTTCTATTTCATGTAAATTAATGGAAGTCTTAAACTCAAAACATTTTTATTTCTATTTTCTTATGTACAATTATTCTCAAAAAGGCTAATTTATATAATTTTGCTTCATAATCAAAAGGATACTATCAGAAAATATTTTGGATTTATCATACACTGAATACATTAGTTCTTTGTTTTTTGAAGGACTGGTGTAGCTATGTATTTTTCCCCTACTATGCAAACATGTATGAACCAGCACAGAAAATGAAAGATCACCTATTCTTTTAACTTCATTTTGCTTCCATCCATTCTCAGTTTGGGGATGGGGGTGCAAAAAGAATAACAGTGATCATACATACAGAGTTTTGCTGATAACGGATAGGAGCTTGCACTCCTCCTCCATTTCTACAATATCAAAATACTACACTTTTCTACATTCTCAAATTGTTGTTCTTTGATACATGCAAAAAAGCAGGATACTGTGGATTTGCATGGTTCTTTAAACCAGAGATCTCCCAAATTTGCTAATCACATATCCCTATCAGTAAAAAAAATTGAGCACTTACTCCAAATTAGACTTTGCTTCCTTACTAATTTTGTTTATAATTTTTGTCTCACACTTTAACAAATCATCTTAAGCTCTCCTAGGGGTACATACACCGTGATTTAGAGACTGCTTTCAATTAATTTTCCTTTCTCCTCACTACCAATATATATTTTTACAGAACAGCCAGCCTTAATGAATAGAGAACAGAACAGAACTTTTATAATTAACAATTATTTTTGTTTTCCCAAGGAGCTTTTTATAATGACCCCAAACAAAAGCTTCTGGGAAAGTTAATAAAATAAAATTTAACAAGGGTGTTTCTCTGCAACACATAAGCACAATCGATGAAATATGAAATGTTAATGTTTTATAGCATTAAAAGAAAGAAGAAATGCATTTTTGTTTCTTTTTAAATATAAATTATAAAGCTACAGATAAATTTCAAAGGAAAGGAATTTATCATCATATAGTTTACTATTCTTCTAAAATTATTTTCCAACTGGGTTCTTCTTTGAATGATAAAATATTAAATTACCAAGGAAGGTAGAATTATGAAAGGGAAAGAGAGGGAAATAAGTACATGCATCAACAACTTAGATTACTGCAGCTATGAGACTATAATGACTTTTTATTTTAAAATTCCAATATTTACCCCTAGAATACTTTTGTTATATAACCATTAGTTTTTATATAATGTTTTATATAACCACTGATTAGAAGTACTAATCACAATAACAAAATGGAAAAAGAATAGTATGTAAGGTCTCTTTAAAGATTAGATGCTTTTGCCTATTTAAATGTTTTATTACTGAACAAATCTGTTTTTCAATAAATTTGTTATAGGTTTAAATATGTAAACAAATTTAAATATGTAAAAAAATCTGTGAAGAATTAGAAATGAATAAATGCCTTCTATTTCCATAGTTTAGTGTACATGGTAATTCAACTTTTCAGACTGGGTTTTAAAACTGTTGAGTGATATATCACAGTAGCCTAGATATTCAGTCTCTATACATATTTGCTGTGACCTAATTTCTTTCGCAAGATATTTTTCAACTTTTTAAAAAAAAATTATTTTCATTCTAATGTAGTTAAGTGTTATAATAGTCCCAGGTATACAATATAATGATCCAGTACTTCCATAAAGTTTTTTTTTTAACAGAGTTATGTTACAGTCTATGGATAATACAATTGGAAGGATTCTCAGTGGCAAGTTGTAAAGTTAGTATCTTTTATATTATTAGTGTTAGTTTCAGGAAAGTTAACTGTCTAAATGCCTTTGTGGAAATTTTGTTATAGGCTTGGAGGAATGTAAAGCTCTTACATATCCAGTCGTGGCCGGGTATATATAATATATATGTATTTTTTCTTATATATATAATTTCTTATATATATAAGACATATATAATTTCTTATTTCTACTATCAGAGATGACTCTAAAAATAGGAACTAAACCATGAATCAAGGGTTACTTGTGCACACTGTACAAAATGTTTCAGAAAACTGATCTTCAAAAGTAGAAGTCTTATTAACACACTTCTGCCACCCTTGATATATGGTTTCTAACCAATAAGAACATCTGAAATCACATTAAGAAAACCTAAAAAATAATAATGACATGCTAAAGACTTTCCTTTTTGGACCGGCCCATTAGTATAGTTCAAGGTTAATTCCAAATTTCTCGATTTTTTGAAGGTCCCATTTTCCAGTATAAGTACCTGATAGTTCTGCAGCAGGATAAGACTGAGGTAGAACTCGCTGAAGGCCAGTTTAAGGTCTTTAATATTCCTATGTTGGACACGTTCCTCATGGGACAAGTGGAAGACTGGCTTCCTGCGCTGTCGCAGCGTAGTAACGCCAGTGCTCTCTTTCTGTGCATCCAGTGATGACTGAAGCTCATTCTGAAGCGTAGCAAATCTGCGCTGAGCCTCTGCAAGCTTTTCTATAAAAACAAAACCCCCCAAAAAACAGCATTTCAAATCATCAAGATAAAAAAGCTGGTAAAGTTCTCACAGACTTTTTGGTTTTTTACTGTTTATTCTGGTCTGTTTCCCTAAAATTTCTAGAAAAAAAATGTGACATGTAATATTTAGAACTAGATAGGAAAAAAAACGTTTTGGTATAACATTTCATTCTATCGTTCTATCCCACACTTCCCTCCCTGCAAAACCTCAAGTGTACCCTTTGTTTTTACAGATGAAGACATAGAATCTAAAAAGCCACTAAAAGTGAGAATGCAAAATGGTACAGCCACATAATTTGGAAAACAGTTTGTCAATTCTCAAAAAGTTAAACAGAGTCAGTTACATTAAGATCCAGCAATTTCACTCCTAGGTATATATGTTCACACAAAAACTTGTACATATATACGAATTTGTATTCACAAGAGTGGAATACAACCTAAATGTTCATTAACTGATGAAAGGATAAGCAAAATACAGCATGTATATTATATAATGGAATATTATTCAGTCATAAAGAAGAATGAAGTACTGCGGGTGCCTGTACTGGGTGGCTCAGATGGTTAAGTGTCTGCGTTCGGCTCAGGTCATGATCCCAGGGTCCTGGGATGGAGCCCCACAAGGGGCTCCCTGCTCAGCGGGGAGTCTGCTTCTCCCTCTCCCTCTACTGTCTCCCCTGCTTGTGTTCTCTCGCTCTCTCTGTCAAATAAATAAATAAAGTCTTTAAAAAGAAAAAAGAATGAAGTACTGATACATACTATAACATGAATGAATCTTAAAGAAATCATGGGAAGTGAAAGAAGCCAAAAACAAAATGCCACATAGTGTCTTATTATTCCATTTCTATGAAATGTCCAGAACAGGCAAATCCAGAGACAGGAAGATTAGTGGTTGCCAGGGTCTAGGGCGCAGGAAGAAAAAGGATATAGAATGGGTATAGAATCCTTTGGGGGTGATGAAAATGTTCTGGAATTATATAATGGTGATGGTTGTACAACCTTGTGAATAGTCATAATTTGAATCTCTCTCCTCAGGAATAGCTCAGTCTCTTTTAAGGGCTCATGTGAGTAGGTCAGGCTCACCCAGGATAATCACCCATTCTTAAAGTCAACTGATTTGGGACCTTAATTACAGCTGTAAAATCCCTTCATAGCAACACCTAGGTAGATGTTTGACTGAATAACTGGGAGAAGGTAGAGAATACACTATGGAGGAAGGGATCTTAGACTCCACCTTAGAATTATGCCTACCATGTATTTCTGAACTGAAGCAAATTTCTGGAGACTCCAAATGCCACTCGGTCCAGCAGTCAAATGGAGATCTACAGTGTTTAGGTGACAGATGAAATATTAACCCAGGTTTAATTCACAGGGGACCCAGTTGGTCCACAGACTCACATTATGATTGCTTTCTCCGTTCCAAAATGTATAATTGGAGTAGAAATACCAGGATACTTGTAGAAATCTCCATGTTGACTGTGACCCAGGGGTAAAAGCCATTATTGTAGGAAGGACTGATGGAAGTTTCTAGAACTTCTCCCATCAAGATAATAACCAAGAAGCAAAAGCTCATCCCTAGCGGAACTCCAGAGGTTAGTGCCATCACCAGAGACTTGAAAGATGCAGGGATGCTGATATCTATTCACAACCCTATTTATCTGTTTAGTCTGTGCAGAAGTTGGATGGATCTTGAAAAATGACTGGATTATAGCAAATTCAATCAAGTGGCCACTCTGATGGCAGCTATTATATAAATGTGGTATCATCACTGGAGCAAATCAACAGAGCCCATAGCATCTGCTATGCAGCTATGCAACTAACAATGCACCTTTTCATCTGGCAACAGACACCTGCATGGTCTCTGAGCCCCAGAAATGGCACCATTCCCCATCAATACTGATCAGCCACCTAGCGGCAGGTTGAATGCACTGGATGCCTTCCAACACGCAGGGAGCAGAGATCTGTCCTCTCTGGAATACATGTATTCTTGATATGGTTGTACATTCCCTGCTCATAATGTTCCTGGCTAGCACCACTATCAGCTGGAATGCCTTAACCATTTTCATGGTATTCTACACAGCTTTGTTTCTGATGAGGACATTCATTTCACAGCAAAAGTTGTAAAGCAACAAGCATATCCATGGAATAAAATGGTCTTACCACATACCCAGAAAGAAACTGCTGGCCTAAAGAGAGACTTAACAAAGTGAGTTAGGAGACAACACTCTGTAAGAATTGGGTTCTGTCTTCCAGGATGCAGTATTAAGACCATTATATTTATTGGTGCTTTCACAAACACAGAAAAATACAGAGCCTAGAATCAAGGGATCAAAGTGGGAGTGGCTCCTCTCACTACTATACCAAAAAAATCACTCATTTAATTTTTGCTTCCCAATCTGCAACTTGAACTCTGCCTATTGGTTAGTTCTCAGTGGAAAATGCTTCTTTCAGAGGAATACAATAATGGTTCTACTGAATTGGAAGATGAGACTGCCACCTGGCCATTTTGGGCTCATCGTACTCCTGAACTAGTAGGCAAAGAAGCTGTTTACTGGTTAGTGATTGATTTGATTACCAAGGGGAAAGTGAATTGTCGATACACAATAGGAGCATGGAGGATTGTGTCCATAGCCCAGGAGACTCTCTGGAACACATCCTAGTATTTCCATGACAAGTAATAAAAGTTGATGGAAAACGATAGAAATCAAAGAAAAGAATTATTGAGCATTCAGATCCTTCAGGAATTAAAGTTTGGGTCATCCCATCCAGTAAAAAACCCCAGCCAACTGGGCTTCTGGCTGAGGGGAAAGAAAATATGGAATGAGTAGTGGAAAAAGCAAATCACAGGCATCAACTATGGCCTCTTGACCTTGTTGCTCTTTTACATAGCTTATATTTTCCTCTCTATCTCTTTTTATTGTATTCTGGGTAACTACTTCAGCTCTATGTTCAAGTGTATAAACTTTCTCTTAATCTCCACCTAACTGACAGGTTTAACTAATTAAGATATTAATTTCAGTGCTTATATTTTCATTTTAAAAGTTCTAATTGGTTATTTTATTTTTAAAATTTTATTTATTTATTTGAGAGAGAGAGAGAACAAGCACAACTGGGGGGAGGGGCAGAAGGAGAAGGAGCAGCAGACTCCCTTTGCGGAGCAGGGAGCACTGCGCCAGCTGATCCCAGGACCCTGAGATAACAACGTGAGCAGATACTTACCCACTAAGCCACCCAAGGCACCCCTCTAATTGGTTATTTCAAAAACTCAGTTTTGATAGTTTCTTTTAGTGCATGGTTTTGATACTCTTTTTTAGGTCTTTAACCATACTAAGCATGTACTTTATTTTGTATCTAATAATTCTGCATATTTTATGTAGCGTTTTACTGTTTTGCAGTGAGAGGTATTCAGAATTTTTTCCTAGTCTTCCATATTATAAGAAAGAACAATTCACCTATCTTCAAATCTCACACTGAAAAGGAAAAATGAATCTCAAGGTTCTTTTTAGGGAAGTCAAGCACTTCTATTGCAAAACTGTCCATCTTACTATCCTTCTGATCAAAAAAAATATAGAACTCTTGGTTCTTTCTTAGTTCACTGTGCACTTAAGTGATTCTGTAATTTTTCCATGATACTCCTAGGCCAAAAGATATATTTAACACTTCTGTTTTATTAACAACCTAAGTATTTATGTCCTAACCACTTAAAAGCCATTTGAAAAAATAATATACATAAATACAAACACATATTTAATGAAAGAATGTGAGAATTTATCCAAGGTCAACTATAAATTATTTTGCTGATTAAAAGCCATAGGTAATTAGTAAGACCCAAAAGCTAGAAAATCATAATATGAATGATCAACTTTTATTAAGAGACCAATATATGAATTTGCTATTTGTTTACCTTCTTTAGCCAGTTGTCAATACATATGTTTCATAATTATAAATTTACATGGATATTAAAAATGAAAGAAGTCCAAAAAACGGAAAGAAAGAAGAACCATTACTTCCTGCATGCCAGCAATAAGTCAAGAAACAAATACCTCCCCATCTGGCAAACTCCTTACTCATTTTACAAGGCTAATCTCAAATATCATTTTTTTGGTAAGTCTTTCTTGCCTAAAAACTCTCAGCCACAACTTGAAACTCCTTCTGTAGGACTCTCATGAGGTCACAAACATGCATACAAAGCACACTGAACATAATTCTTTGTTTATATGTTTGTTTCAATGACTGACTGACTTAGCTCTCTGAGCCAATGCTTCTCTGAGGGGGGAAAAACTTCATTTTTTAATGGTGTGCAATTTTTTAATAGCTTTTTCAGGTATACTTTACACAGCATAGCATTCACCCATGGTAAGCATAGTTTGCTGATTTTTAGTAAATTTGTAGAGTTGTGCAATCATCAACACCATCCAATTTTAGAACATTTCCAACATTCCATATACTTCTGTCATGGCCATTGGCTGTCAATCCTCACTCCCACCCCGCAACCCCAGGTAACCACTGATCTGCTTTCTGTTTCTATACACTTGCCTTTTCTGGACACTGTTATAAAGGAATCACACAACATGTTGTCTTCTGCATCTGTCTGGCTTCTTAGCATGATTTTGAGGTTCATCCATTTTGTATCATGCATCAGGAGTTTGTTCCTTTTATTGCTGAATTACATATTTGTTGGGTGGATATACCACATTTTGTTTAAATATTCCTAAGTTGACAGACATCTGAATTGTTTCTAAGTTTTTTACTATATAAATTATGCTGTTAACATTCACCTATAAATTTTTGTGTGGACTATCATCATCATCTTTGTATTGTAAGAGCTTGCATACAGTAGCCTCAATCCATGTTTGCTGACTGACTGAATGAATGAATATGCAGGAAAAACTTTTCTCTGGTAATCCAAGTTTCCATATAGAAATAGAGGACAAATAAATACCAGGGTATTCAGCTACTTTTTTGAACTATTTTCTTCCTTAAGGGCAAGACTATCTAGAAAAGTATATGAGGGAAAATCCCTTGTTGGGAGTAGGAGAGTAAAAGCATGTAATTTGGAAAAAAAATTCAATATTACCATAGTTATGGTGTGAGATGTTTATACTTAGCAAAAGGGTTTAATACTTATCAACAGGTTTAAAAGGGATGAGAAAGGGATGCTTTTGATACTAAGTATCCAAATCTATGTTTCAATGACACCTCAGTTTTCTAGAGTCAGATATCCAAAACTCTCAAACATATGGGGGCAGCACAGAACCTGGAAAAAGGTAAATGTGTACATAAGAATGTACTTTGGCCTATGAATTAAAATCTATACATATACTTACACAAAATAAAAATGAATATTTCTAGGTAATTTTACAAATGCTGATGAAAGTAGCCTATTTTGACAACAAATTTCAATTTCTACTCATGCCAATAAATCAAGTGGCTCGGAATGAGCCACATTATTGCTTTAATAATACATGTTTAATGCCATAAGCTCTCAGAAAATAAAATATCTGATAAAAATTTCCAATAACCACCCAAAAACTTTCAAAGCACCTATATGTCCCTCAAAAAGCTATAGCATTAACAAGATTTTTCTTAGTTTTCACCAGATTTATATATATTTTACTTTTAGAAAAGTTATTTCAGAACTATAAGCTAACTTCAGAATAACAAAGCTATTATATTGTTATGGAACTGAAGAATAATTCTTGATAAAGTCAGTGTCTTAGAATACATTTATTTTTTGTATACCTTTCTTGCAATGTTACGAGCTTGCTAATTCAATTTATGGACCTCAGTGTTATTTGAAATACAGAGTAAGTTTTTAAGAGTTGATCAACCCTAGATGACTCAGGATAATTAATTTTGTTACATTACACAAAATTTCTGTTCTGCCTTTATCTGGAATTCTTATTACATGAAATCATTATACCTCAAATACTGAAGTCTAAAATCTCCATGCATCAATAAAACATAACATTCTTCAATTTTTTCTATAATAATAACTGAATCCTTACTCTCTTACAACTCCAGCCTCAGCAGACTGTTATCCTCCTCACCCCCAAATATATCATGTATTTTGATGTCACAATGCATCTGGATAGTGTTTTCTGGGAATACTGCACTCCAAGTCCTCTACCACTGTTAACCCCAATATGCTCCTCCAAGAGCATGTGAAAATGCCGCGTGTTTTCAAAGAGCCAATTTAAATTTTACTTCTCCCGGAGGCTTTTCCACAATCCCTCTCTTTTCCTCCAAGTAAAGTCAATGCTTTTACATGTCAGTTTCCATAGTACTTTCCAAAATTCTAAAATACCAATTATCATATTGTACATAAACGTGAAAGAAATAGATACAATTGGTAAATAAACACATTAGATATAATCTGATATTTTCTATTCTACTATATTCTATTCATATATTTTTTTAAATGCTCGTGATGACCCCAGGTATTTTAATTTCCTGACCCATGTACTGGGTCATAACCTACAGCTTAAGAGAACATTAATTTAGATGATAGTCAGCTTTTTTATGAGGATGCCATCCTGAAACTGTATTACTCCATGACCAGGGACATTCCCCATCTCATCAGTCTTAGAAAAAAAATTTTAGCAGTCTTAGAAAGACCCAGGAGACTTCAGTGATTAGTAATGTTATCACCAAAAAGGAGCCTTCCTTTAAAAAAACTTCACTCTCCTTCCACAGTTTTCAAATATTAGAAGATAGGAAGGAAGGATAGTGGACACGTGGATAGTACATAAATAACTGTAATTTTAATTTTCATCAGATATGTTAACAAGAAAGCAAGCCAGACTGCTTGCTTTAATTCATGTCCCCTACTTCTCTCCTAACCAACCTCCCAATCCCCATTCTTAACAGCTCTTAAGTAATGGATTCTCTTGTAATTAACTCAAGAGAATCATGATATAGAAAATAATAGTAAGACAATGGGAATTTTAAATAATACTACAGACCTATGATCACCCTAATATATACTTAATCCATGTCTTTACACACATACAAGCAAAGAGCTAAACCAGCCATTAAGTCATAATTTAGCTATGTGGGTACCAGATATATATAATCACTTGTAAAATGATATTTAGTATTTCAGTGAAAAAGATGCTTATGTTTTATTACACACACTCAGTGGCATAATATACAATGCCTCAAATTCAGTAAGAATAAAGAAAAACACATAACAGGATTATAGGAATAACTGTAATACGAATACTTCTGAGTAACTATTATCCAATTGGTCTTACATATATAAGAAGCCTGAAAATATTTTACAGCCAAGAAATAAATCTGCTTCTATTGCCATAATTCTCATACTTATAAATAATACTACTGCAATTTCTTTCCTTCCCTTCTTCCCTCTCTCTTTTCTGGTAAAGAAAGGAAAAACTCATAACACTGCTGTGAAGTCTTAATAACTGAAGCCAAAAAATTAGAACAGGTTAAAAAAAAACTGAGATTGTTTAGAAACGAAGGAAAAAGCCCCTAGCTATTTAAAACATTCCAACCAAAAAAAAAAAAAAGGAAAGAAAGAAAGACGGAAAAGCCCTTGCCTGTTTTAACTGTGGACTAAAAGCAACAGATATATTCTAAGATTTTGTTTTTATGTAGGCACATAAAAACACTGCTTACAAGCAAAATATTTTGAATAGAGAGAGAAAGCAAGATGGTTCTAGCAAGAGAAAGATGCTATAACATAGAGTGATTAATATGACCAATGGAAAAGGACATTACTGATCACCACAAAAAAGATTTCTAACACTACAGCTTTTAGGATTGATGCCATTTTTAGTACTAGAAGACACTTAGGAGACATCAGTGATTAGTAATGTTATCACCAAAAAGGAGCCTTCCTTTAAAAAACTTCCCTTTCCTTTCATGGTCCTCAAATATTAAGATTGTATCTATTGGGGCACTTGGGTGGCTCAGTCGGTTAAGTGTCCGACTCTTAGTTTTGGCTCAGCTGGTGATCTCATGGATCTTGGGATCAAGCCCTGTGTGCTGGGCTCCACGCTTGGTGCGGGGGTCTGCTTGAGGATTCTCTCCCTCTCCCGGCGCATGCACTCCCTCTCCCTCTCTCTCTCAAATAAATAATTTTTTAAAAACATTTTTTTAAAAAGATTTTATCTATTAATATAAATGCTTATACCTTATTAACAAAAAATATGTAAAAAAACATAAAGAGCAATAAAATGACTTATATCAGGTTTTGTGAAATACTGACAATTGCTTCTGACTCCTCACAGGTAGAACCCAAGAGGGCTGGGAATCAATGTGTTCATTTTAGTACTAGCAAGTACATGGAGGCCTAGAAAGGTTAAACGGTAAACTTCTTCTAAAAAATAGTAAGGTTCAAAAATCTAAAATGTAATTGGTAGGTAATAGAATTGATATGAAAATAAGTATCTACATTTTAGTAGTATTCATTATGTTTTGTTTACCTTTTATAGCATTTTGTTTGGGGTATTTAGAAGTTTTAGTCAAGACTATATCTACTTAAAAGTGACCATTTTTAGCTGACCATTAAGTAATTTGTGAGATACAAGTGGGTGGAGGTAGGTTTATAACCTGAACTCATCCCTGTATTATTTATAGTTTTTCTGTGCCCTAGTGTCTGAGAAATAGAGTGTATAAGACAATCTGCCATGGAGAAGGTGACTAATAAGGAGAAAAATGATATTGTCCAGGACAAGGGCCAAATTCTGTTTCTGTCAATCATGTCTTCATATTACCCATCACTTCCTGACCTGGTAAAAAGTTAGTCTGAAGACTATCATGTGTACCTACTCTGTGGTGACACCAAGAGGCATGCCCTACTGGCCCTGCCAATACACACAGAAAAAGGAAGACATTTATGATCACTGCCTCCAAATTTTCAATAGTAGAAAGCCTAAAATTATTTTTGAAAAACAATCAAATCTAAGATACCATTTTTCACATTAGGGTTATAACCCAATATAGGTCATAAAAGCAGTTGTGTGGATCATAAATCAGCATTTTGTAAGTCAAATAGAAATAAATACAGAAAACAGAACATATTACACATAGTAAGGATATTATTCCATAAAAAATTTAATCATTTAAATATATTGCATATACACACATATACAGATGCATACAAACACACATAAAACACACATATCTGACTAGGTGTAATGGTTCACAATTTGTATATAGTTTTTACTATAACTCAACACGTAAAAAATACGTATCTATTGTTAAGAGTAGATATTTCTTTTGCTTTGTATACCAAGAAGCATTATCTATTCTTTCCGATCTAAATTATCCATACAGAGTTGGGCTCAGAGATCCTTCCCCAAAAAATCCTAGCAAAAGAAAAATGGTAATTAACTTGACCTTTTACATTTTGCATTTACAGCCCTAGGTCATTTACTATAGGCCTTTCTCCGTCTAAACACTCTTTCCCCTGCAAATGCCTTCCTCTTTTAGCTTCCTCTTCCTTATTCTTCATTACATGGCCACCCTCTCCTCTGTCTACACTGCTGGTTCCTCTTTTCCTCCTATGTCCTAATTGGAAATTATCTTTGTTCTTGCATATTGCAATTTCTCTGTGCATTTTTCCCTTGCTGAAAATCTATCATTGCACAGTTTCAAACAGTATTTCTATTCTGTCTCTGCATTCTAGGTGCTTACAATGTAATGCAAAGGACATGCATATATACTGTGCCCTTTCATAGCTCTGTGCCTCTGCATAAATTGCTTTTTCCCAGGAAGCCCAGCCATAAGTGAAAGATGAGAACAGAGAATTAAGGCATTTGCTTCCTTTTTTGTTCTTTTTTGCCAGAAGGGAGTGACTTGCTAAGGAGACTAAACCAGTAAAAAGGGAAGTCAATGATGCACTTATTTACTAACTCTTAGAAGAAATAATTACTAGAGCAGGTCTTGAGGAGCTAAAATTCAGTCAGTAGTTGTAGAGATTTGCCACAGACTGAAGAGGAATAACTTTCCTAAAAAGACTGGAGGAAAATAAGTAAGGGTAAGAGTGTCAACAAGTACTTAGGGGGAGGGGTAGCATAGATCTGCATATGTATTATACATCAACAGGAGCTCAAATTCTTTAGTTTTTTTTTTGAAAAATTTTTTTAAATATTTATTTGAGAGAGAGAGAGAGAGTGTGTGTGTGTGTGTGTGCGCGCGCGCACGCGTGTGCACACGTGCACGCGCAGGGGGAGAGGGAGAAAGAAACTCAAGGAGACTCTGTGCTGAGTTCAGAGTCTGATGCAGGGCTTGATCCCATGACCCAGGTGCCCCTGAAGTCCTTTATATTTATGTGTAAAGTAGGAGGTACAGTGAGCATGATGGAGAAGATGGTGGGGTCTGAGAATTCAAGAGAATGGTGCTGGGTTTAGAAAAACACTTTGGAGGGGCACCTGGATAGCTCAGTTGGTTGAGTATCTGACTCTTGATCTCAGCTCAGGTCTTGATCTCAGGGTTGTGGGTTCATGAGTTTGGGCCCCATGTTGGGTCCCACGCTGGTTGTGAAACCTACTTAAAAAACAAACAAAACAAACCCACTTTGTTTTGTTTTGTTTTAATGATTTTTTATTATATTATGTTAGTCACCATACAGTACATCCTCGGTTTCTGATGTAAAGTTTGATGCTTCATTAGTTATGTATAACACCCAGTGCACCATGCAATACGTGCCCTCCTTACTACCCATCACCGGTCTATCCCAATCCCCCACTCCCCTCCCCTCTGAGGCCCTCAGTTAAAACAAACCCACTTTGGAGCATAGAAAAGGGCACTGATTAGGACCCATGGGCAACTTTGAGGACATAGTTAAGAATGTAACAATGAATTTATACTGGTTCAAGTTTGTTCCACCGTGATTTTTTTCCCCTGGCCATCCTAAGCAGCCTATGGGTAGGCATAAAGAAGGTAAAAGGCTGGATTGGTCTACAGGTGGAGTTTCACTAGTCCGAAGCATTACAAAGCAATGAGGGTGAGGAGATTAAAAAGCACAAGGGACAAAGTGGTTAAGGTAACTGACGGAGAGGGAATAATTCAGGGCGGGGGGGCCTTATTCACTGGAATAGATGAGGGAGTCAAGAAACTTGAGCTTTGTGATATGAAAAAAGATATTAAAGGAGTAGGATAGTATAAAAATATATATAAAAAACCAGAATTTTAAAGGGTCAGATATAAATAAATGGAAGTTCTAGTATTTCCTTCTCAACTCCAATAGCATCTTGTAGGTGTCACTCTGGAGACAATGCTCTAGAGCAATAGAAAGGAATATTCCATACAATGGAAAGGCAAAGTAATGTAATTAATAAGCAGGAACTGTCTAATTCAGCTCTGAAATAATAAAATCAAATTTCTGACTCTTCTGAAGCTTCAGACTGGACTTTAGTGAAGCTCCATCAAAGTACTGGTTCATAATGAAGTTCCCAAATCTTTGCAACTGCAAAAGAATCTAGGCAATGACTGTATTAGTCTTAAACATTGAGGTACTAGACGCGTCCCTACCCCAGCTAAAGTAAATATCCCTAAGTACAGTGTAGGAGGAAAAACAAGCCCCAATTTAAAAATGATGATCAGAAGGTTAAACACTGACATGGCAGAGTTTTTCTTCCATCAGCAGCAGAAATTGTCCCCTGTATGTTGTACCAAAAAACTACTTACCTGAATAAAATGTGTTGATTTTGGCAAGTTCCTTTTCACAGGTTTGGAAAAATTTTTCTTCAAACTTGGCAAAATACCTCTTTACCGTGTCCTCATCTGTAACTGAAAGCAAGGAAAACACTATTTAAATATGATGTCCAAAGGCCAACTAAGAAAACTAGGGAAATAAAATTTAAAGGTACTACTTCCTTATTCTTCAAAATGACAACAATGAACTGTGAACCATATTAAGCAAAGACTAATGAAAGGCCTCTTCATAGGAATACAGTCATTTTTTAACTGAATGAAACTCTCTAAGTCTCTACTATAATAAATTTATAGTGGTGAAAAAAATAAGTGTTCTACAACTTCAGGAGAAGAAGACACTACTGTAGAGAGATGTGATCAAGGAAGATTCAAGGTGTTGGGGAGTTGAAATGAGTAGTATTTAGCAAGAGTAAATATTTCAGGGAATAAAAAAAGGAACAGAAGACATGAATATATAAGATGTTCCTGGAAAAAAATGAGTTGATCATTTCTACTATATTAAATTGCTTTCCACTGATTTTCACTTAGCTACGCCAGATACAGAAAAAAAAATGTAGGCTGATAGTTATAAATTGTCTATTCTAAGCCTATAGTCACTGGGTAGGAACATAAGTGAGTTGAGCAAATCGGTGATTATACAAGTATGGTGATAAACGGCAACTAACAGCTTCACGATAAGGAGTGGTATGGATTCTGGCAAGTGAGAGCACATGTCCATCTAGTTAGTTGTTGCCCTGTGGTGCCACATCTTCCAATTTTTAGGACAAGTCACAAATCTATGTATTTTAAAAACACAGTGTAGACCAATCAATATATGCCTCTGCAAGCTGGATCCACTTTGTGAGTTCTATTATATAGCTGTCAATTTACTAAATACCATAAGTACAGATATATGTAGCTTCAGGAACCCCCAAGCCTAAAAGGGCATGTTTCTTGTCCAAGTGATATCTGCCTAGACTCCAGATGCTAATCATAACTATCTTAGTGTAATCGCAAAAACCCTTAAACAATTCATCTGTCCAGGGATAAGAGAAACAGTATTTCCCTGAGTAATATGCAATACACACATATACATACTAATTCTTTGTACCAGAGATACTTTAAAGAAAAACATAAGCTTAAAATCAAGTTCTAAAAAGCATGTCAAATATATTCATTTAATTTGAATAACACAAATGTAAAAAAAAATTATCACTACACGAAACCTTGACTTAGTTATGTATCTACTTCTCTATTTCTTATGCTTTAGAACTTAACAGATAACGCAGGATTCTACTGATTTTGCAGTAAGGAAAGAGTGTTCCTCATGTAAGCTCCGTAATTAAGGTACAATAAAGGCTATAGCAGCCTGAGGCCACTGTGAATTATTTTTACAAAGCATAAATCAAGTCAAAGCTTTCTTTAAAGTTGATCTTGAGTTAGAGATGATCCATGGTAACAGATGCTGCTTTTATAATAGCATTTAGCTATAGCTGATTTAAAATAAGAGTAATATCTCATTCTACTTTATTACCCATTTTTTTCATTATTATTTTATTCTTTATTATATTGTTAGGAGAGAAAACCCAAAAGCAAAGTATAGGCTTGGTCATATTTACTTTGTTTCCCTATTAACAGAACAAAGTTGTTCACCAAAGCAATTTAAATATAGCTTCTGTTTAAAAAAATTATTTTAACATATTAATATTTATATACAGACAGGTTACATATTCAACAAGATCAAATATTTAAAATATTACTAAGAGGGGCACCTGGGTGGCTCAGTTGGTTAAGCGTCTGCCTTTGGCTTAGGTCATGATCCCAGGGTCCTGGAATCAAGCCCCACATGGAGCTCCCTGCTCAGTGGGGAGCCTGCTTCTACCTCTCTCTCTGCCCCCCACCCCTGGGCTTGTGCTTGCATGCTTTCTTTCTATCTCAAATAAATAAAATCTTAAAAATAAAATAAAATATTACTAGGAGCCTAGAAACCAAAAAAATCTAAATAAGCCTCTGAGAAACTAAAACATATAATAAAATTTTATGTATTAAAGCATGAACATTCTACTCATTAATCAATCTCATATGAATTCTTCATTTCCTCGATTAAAGACTGTTTTATCTAAAATACCAGTAGTCTCTTACGTAGATTTCTGGTTCACATATAACTTAATAGCCACAAATCAGAAAAGAGTAGAGTAATGTTACAGCAACACTAAAAAGTAATGGCAAAAAAGAGAGAAAAGAGAAAAGAACTATACATAAAAATAGATCTGCATATACAGGTACCCCCATTTTTGAAAGTTCGAGTTACACTACTTTGCTTTTACAGAAGACATAACATGAGTACCTGTTTTTGCAAACTGAAAAGAAATCTGTAGAGGATTTCTGCTTTTACAAAAAATACACACACACACACACACACACACACACACACACACACACACACACACACAGTTTTCAGCATTCGTTTTGCAGCAAGCCAGTACAAAGGCAGCAAGCAGCCTGGGCAGTGAGGGTGGCACCATCCAGCTCCTTCCCTGGGAACTGCACTCAGCATCTCACCATCAAGCCGCCACACCTTTGAACTATGTCTGCAAGCATCTGTGCTTTACCTCAATTTATTTTGTGCATCTGTTAGCAAAGTATGTCCTAAGGTATCAGAAAGCCCAAGAAAGGATATTTTTTGGTTCTGGGAACACTAAAAAATATTCCTATATAAATTAATGGTAACTGCGTCTTCACATCATCTTGGCTTACAGGTTTCACAGGAACAGTCCACTTTGGGGAAAACGGGTTCATAGGGTTGAAGAGTAAGATAAAGGGTGCTTCAAATCAATGAGAAGAGAATGGACCATATAAAAAATAGGGTTAAGCCATTCATTTGAATAAACTCCAAATGGAGTTAACGAAACTATGTTATAAAACGCTAGAAAAAAAATTAAGTAACTCTACGTAGGGAAAGTTTTCCTAAACACTGCACAAAACAGGCCACAAAGGGAAAGACTGACATTCTCACAAAATGAAAAAATCTCCATTCCACAAGATACCATAAGCAAACTTAAAAGACAAGCAACAGACAGGGAAAACATATCTTCAACATACAAAATAAAGGATTCACATGCAAAATAGACCTCAAAAATGTCTTACAAATCAGTATTAAAAAGATATTCCACAAGAAAAATGGATAAATTAGAGCAGTCATAGAAAAATACAAATGGAGGTACCAGACCAGCAGGAACATCCACGGAATCAGCCTGAGACGCAGGAAGATACATCTGGATCTCTACAAATGAACATCTCCAGCGCTAAGTATCGAGGTACGAAGCGGGGAGCTGTGAAACCACGCACAGATATCGGAAGCTAAACAGAAGGGGGAGGGAGCCGCCATGTCAGGGCGCCGGGAAGCGGTAGCCACCTGCACGGGGGAGCGGACAGACCACGGACCCGCACGCTTGAGACAGCAGACTGAGAAGGGAGCTCCGGGAGCGCACGCGGGACGGCTGGCGGTTGGCGGGCCACCTGCACGGGAGAGCAGGCGGACTCGCGGACGGCACCCGCGAGACAGCAGACTTAGAACGTGAGCTCCAGGAGCGCGTGCTCAGGGCGGCTGGTGGGCCACCTGCACCGGGGAGCGGGCGGACCGCGGACCCGCACTCTGGAAACAGCAGACTGAGTCCGTGAGGCCGGGAGCATGCGCCACCAAGCATCTCACAGAGCTCCGGAGCTCCGGTGTGCTCACTGGATCGAGGCTGAGACCGGGAGCTCCGGGAGCGTGCGCGGGGCGGCTGGTGGCTGGAGGGCCACCTGCACGGGGGAGCAGGTGGACTCGCGGTCAGCACCCGCGAGACACCAGACTGAGATGGGGAGCTCCGGGAGCCCGCGCTGCGGGGCTGGCAACTGGCGGCTGGCGGGGTTGGAAACACAAAGGACAGAGACGCGCCGGCCCTGGAAGTGAGGGCTGGGACGCCGGGTGTGGGGCGCACAGCCCGGGATGCTGCAGGGTTGAGCAGCACCAACAGAAACAGAGTTAAAGTGGCCAGAACATCAGTGGAGAACGATCCGCGATCCCTCTGTTCTGAGACAGAGGCTGAATTTCAGCCGCTGCTGCTCTCTCAGAAGAGGCATAGCAAACCGCCAGGGAAAGCCGCCAGAGAACAAAAGCCCGGAAATACCGGCTCACAGGGTGCCCATCCCCATTCCCCCTCGCAGGAGACACGGAGACTCTACCTTAACAGGGTTTTCTGAGTACCTGCAGGCAGGCCCCTCCCCCAGAAGGCAGGCTGAAAAATCAAGAAGCCCACAACCCGGAGCGCCTGAGTGGCGCAGTCACCAAGCACCTGTCTTCGGATTAGGGTGTGATCACAACGCTCCGTAAGGAGTCCTTCATCGGGCTTCTCCACCGGGAACCTGCTTCTTCCTCTCCCACTCCTCTGCTTGGGTTCCCTTTCTTGCTGACTGTCTCTCTCTCTCTCAAATAAATAAATAAACTCTTTAAGGAAGAAGCCCACATCCCTAAGATCTCTATAAAACAAGGGCGCACGGCCTGGGTCCCAGTCAACACTTGGGCTCTGGACAACCCTGCAATCTCTCTTCATCAGAATGACGAGAAGGAGAAGTCCCCCCCAGCAAAGAAAAGATAATGAGTCTGTGGCCTCTGCCACAGAATTGGCCTCGGCCACAGAATTAATACATATGGATGTATCCCAATTATCAGAAATGGAATTCAGAGCAACAATGGTCAAGATGATGAGTAAACTTGAAAAAAGCATCAGAGAAAGCGTTGCTGAGAATATAGAATCCCTAAGGGCAGAAATGAGAGCGAATCTGACAGAAATTAAAAACTCAGTGGGCCAAATACAGTCAAAACTAGAGGCTCTGACGGCCAGGGTCACCGAGGCAGAGGAACGCGTTAGCGAATTGGAGGATGGGTTAGTAGAAGAAAAAACGAAAATAGAAGCTGGTCTTAAAAAAATCCACGCCCACGAATGTAGATTACGGGAGATTACTGACTCTATGAAACGATCCAATGTCAGAATCATCGGCATCCCTGAAGGGGTGGAGAAAAACAGAGGTCTAGAAGAGATATTTGAACAAATTGTAGCTGAAAACTTCCCTAATCTAGCAAGGGAAACAAGCATTCGTGTCCAAGAGGCAGAGAGGACCCCATCCAAGCTCAACCAGGACAAACCTACGCCACGGCATGTCATAGTGCAATTCGCAAATATTAGATCCAAGGATACAGTATTGAAAGCGGCCAGGGCAAAGAAATTTCTCACGTACCAAGGCAAAGGTATCAGGATTACGTCAGACCTGTCTACAGAGACCTGGAATGAGAGAAAGGCTTGGGGGGGCATTTTTAAAGCTCTTTCAGAGAAAAACATGCAGCCAAGGATCCTTTATCCAGCAAAGCTGTCATTCAGAATTGATGGAGAAATAAAGACGTTCCAAAATCGCCAATCATTAACCAATTTCGTAACCACGAAACCAGCCCTACAGGAGATATTAAGGGGGGCTCTATAAAGGTAAAAAGGCCCCAAGAGTGATACAGAGCAGCAAGTCACAACCGATACAAAGACTTTAAAGAGAAATGGCATCATTAAAATCATATCTGTCAATAATCTCTATCAATCTAAATGGCTTAAACTCTCCCATAAAACGCCACAGGGTTGCAGATTGGATAAAAAGACATGACCCATCCATTTGCTGTCTACAAGAGACTCATTTTGAACCCAAAGATGCATTCAGACTTAGAGTAAGGGGATGGAGTACCATCTTCCACGCAAATGGACCTCAAAAGAAAGCTGGAGTAGCAATTCTCATATCAGATAGACTGGATTTTAAACTAGAGGCCATAGAGAGAGATACAGAAGGGCACTATATTATTCTTAAAGGAAGTATTCAACAAGTGGATATGACAATTATTAATATATATGCCCCCAACAGGGGAGCAGCAAGATACACAAGCCAACTCTTAACCAAAATAAAGAGACATATAGATAAGAACACAGTAATAGTAGGGGACCTCAACACCCCACTATCAGAAATAGACAGAACACCCTGGCAAAAACTAAGCAAAGAATCAAAGGCTTTGAATGCCATACTCGACGAGTTGGACCTCATAGATATATATAGAACACTACACCCCAGAACCAAAGAATACTCATTCTATTCAAATGCCCATGGAACATTCTCAAGAATAGATCATGCTCTGGGACACAAAACAGGTCTCAGCCAATACCAAAAGATTGAAATTATCCCCTGCATATTCTCAGACCACAACGCTCTGAAATTGGAACTCAACCACAAGGAAAAACCTGGAAGAAACTCAAACACTTGGAGGCTAAGAACCATCCTGCTCAAGAATGACTCGATAAACCAGGAAATCAAAAAACAAATTAAACAATTTATGGAGACCAACGAGAATGAATACACAACGGTCCAAAACCTATGGGATACTGCAAAGGCAGTCCTAAGGGGGAAATACATAGCCATCCAAGCCTCACTCAAAAGAATAGAAAAATCTAAAATGCAGTTTCTATATTCTCACCTCAAGAAACTGGAACAGCAACAGAGGGACAGGCCTAACCCACTGACAAGGAAGGAGTTGACCAAGATTAGAGCAGAAATCAATGAATTAGAGACCAGAACCACAGTAGAGCAGATCAACAGGACTAGAAGCTGGTTCTTTGAGAGAATCCATAAAATTGATAGACCACTGGCAAAACTTGTCCAAAAACAAAGAGAAAGGACTGAGATTATTAAAATTATGACTGAAAAGGGAGAGGTCACGACCAGCACCATTGAAATTGCAAGGATTATTAGAAACTTTTATCAACAGCTATATGCCAAAAAACTAAACAATCTGGAAGAGATGGAGGCCTTCCTGGAAACCTATAAACTACCAAGACTGAAACAGGAAGAAATAGATTTCTTAAATAGGCCAATTAACTATGAAGAAATTGAGTCAGTGATAAACAACCTTCCAAATAATAAAACTCCAGGCCCAGACGGTTTTCCTGGGGAATTCTACCAAACATTCAAAGAAGAAATAATACCTATTCTCCTAAAGCTATTTCAAAAAATAGAAACAGAAGGAAAGCTACCAAACTCATTCTATGAGGCTAATATTACCTTGATCCCCAAACCAGGCAAAGACCCCCTCAAAAAGGAGAATTACAGACCGATTTCTCTAATGAATATGGATGCCAAAATCCTCAACAAGATCCTTGCTAATAGAATCCAACAGTACATTAAAAGGATTATCCATCATGACCAAGTGGGATTCATACCTGGGATGCAAGCATGGTTCAACACTCGCAAATCAATCAATGTGATACATCATATCAACAAGAAAAGACTCAAGAACCATATGATCCTCTCAATTGATGCAGAAAAAGCATTTGACAAAATACAGCATCCTTTCCTGATTAAAACCCTTCAGAGTGTAGGAATAGAGGGTACATTTCTCAATCTCATAAAAGCCATCTATGAAAAGCCTACTGCAAGCATTATTCTCAATGGGGAAAAGCTGGAAGCCTTTCCCTTAAGATCAGGAACACGACAAGGATGCCCACTCTCGCCACTATTATTCAACATAGTACTAGAAGTCCTTGCAACAGCAATCAGAAGACAAAAAGGGATCAAAGGTATCCAAATCGGCAAAGAAGAAGTCAAACTGTCTCTCTTTGCAGATGACATGATACTCTATATGGAAAACCCAAAGGAATCCACTCCCAAACTATTAGAAGTTATAGAACAATTCAGTAAGGTGGCAGGATACAAAATCAATGCCCAGAAATCAGTTGCATTTCTATACACGAATAACGAGACTGAAGAAAGAGAAATTAGGGAATCCATCCCATTTACAATAACACCAAAAACCATGCGTTACCTTGGAATTAACTTAACCAGAGACGTAAAGGACCTATATGCTAGAAACTATAGATCACTTTTGAAAGATATTGAGGAAGACATAAAAAGATGGAAAAATATTCCATGCTCATGGATTGGAAGAATTAACATAGTTAAAATGTCCATACTACCCAGAGCAATCTACACTTTCAATGCTATCCCGATCAAAATACCGAGGACATTTTTCAAAGAACTGGAACAAATAGTCCTTAAATTTGTATGGAACCAGAAAAGGCCCCGAATCTCCAAGGAACTGTTGAAAAGGAAAAACAAAGCTGGGGGCATCACAATGCCGGATTTCGAGCTGTACTACAAAGCTGTGATCACAAAGACAGCATGGTACTGGCACAAAAACAGACACATCGACCAATGGAACAGAATAGAGAACCCAGAAATGGACCCTCGGCTCTTTGGGCAACTAATCTTTGATAAAGCAGGAAAAAACATCCGGTGGAAAAAAGACAGTCTCTTCAATAAATGGTGCTGGGAAAATTGGACAGCTACATGCAAAAGAATGAAACTTGACCACTCTCTCACACCATACACAAAAATAAACTCCAAATGGATGAAAGACCTCAATGTGAGACAGGAATCCATCAAAATTCTAGAGGAGAACATAGGCAACAACTTCTATGACATCGGCCAGAGCAACCTTTTTCACGACACATCTCCAAAGGCAAGAGAAATAAAAGATAAAATGAACTTATGGGACTTTATCAGGATAAAGAGCTTCTGCACAGCCAAGGAAACAGTCAAAAAAACTAAGAGACAGCCCACGGAATGGGAGAATATATTTGCAAAGGACACCACAGATAAAGGACTGGTATCCAAGATCTACAAAGAACTTCTCAAACTCAATACACGAGAAACAAATAAACAAATCATAAAATGGGCAGAAGATATGAACAGACACTTTTCCAATGAAGACATACAAATGGCTAACAGACACATGAAAAAATGTTCAAAATCATTAGCCATCAGGGAAATTCAAATCAAAACCACACTGAGATACCACCTTACGCCAGTTAGAATGGCAAAGATAGACAAGGCAAGAAACAACAATTGTTGGAGAGGATGTGGAGAAAGGGGATCCCTCCTACATTGTTGGTGGGAATGCAAGTTGGTACAGCCACTCTGGAAAACAGTGTGGAGGTCCCTTAAAAAGTTAAAAATTGAACTACCCTATGACCCAGCCATTGCACTACTGGGTGTTTACCCCAAAGATACAGACGTAGTAAAGAGAAGGGCCATATGCACCCCAATGTTCATAGCTGCATTGTCCACAATAGCCAAATCATGGAAGGAGCCGAGATGCCCTTCAACAGATGACTGGATTAAGAAGCTGTGGTCCATATATACAATGGAATATTACTCAGCTATCAGAAAGAACGAATTCTCAACATTTGCTGCAACATGGACGGCACTGGAGGAGATAATGCTAAGTGAAATAAGTCAAGCAGAGAAAGACAATTATCATATGATTTCTCTCATCTATGGAACATAAGAACTAGGATGATCGGTAGGGGAAGAAAGGGATAAAGAAAAGGGGGGTAATCAGAAGGGGGAATGAAACATGAGAGACTATGGACTATGAGAAACAAACTGAAGACTTCAGAGGGGAGGGGGTGGGGGAATGGGATAGACTGGTGATGGGTAGTAAGGAGGGCACGTATTGCATGGTGCACTGGGTGTTATACGCAACATGAAGCATCAAACTTTACATCGGAATCTGGGGATGTACTGTATGGTGATTAACATAATATAATAAAATAAAAAAATAAATAAATAAATAAATAAGAAAAAAAAAAGAAAAATACAAATGGCCAATGAACAAAGGATGCTCAACATCCCAGATATCAGCTATATGTGACTTCAAAATAATGAAATAAAATTTTAAAACCAACAGATTGAAATAAATTTTAAAATATTATTTCAGCAATGGTAAAGGTAAATGAACTCTCACTCCCTACTGGTGGGAATGTAAATGCATAAAGCCATTTAGGAAGGCAATCAGAGAGTACCTGTCAAAATGTTCAGTGCATTTAATCCCACATGTAAGAAATATATTCTAAAGGAATCTCTGCACAAAAGGATGTGTGTGCAAGGATGTTCATGTAACATGGTTTTTAATAGTGATAAAGAAAACACAGTAATGTTCAAAAAAAGGGAAACAGTTAACCAAATTATAATAACATCATACAACACTATGCAGCCATTTAAAAAAGATACACATACATCCTGGTATGTATGAAAATCCTAAGACACACTGTTGATAAAAAATTTAAATAACAGAATATAGACAGCATGACCTCATTTATGAAAAGATATGTGCATAAATCAATATTCATATGTACATTCATAGAAAGAAGATTGGAAGGAAGCATACCAAACTTAATTGTGGTTATCTCATTGAAAGAGGAGTAGGTATGAGAGGGAGTCTCACATTTTGCTACCTACACTTAACTATTGTATTGCTTGAATCCATTGCAATGAAATGTATTCAGGAATGATAAATAAATTACATTGTATAAGGAGTATTATTAAGTGGTAGAAAAAAAAGGAACAAGTTGCATCCAAATCTTTAAATTATAAATAGTAAAACCTAACCAGCACAGCTAGTTGAAAAGAGTTAACTAAGAATTTAGAGGCACACAGGTCAATTAAGCCTTTCACTGTGTTACGAGAAGTTGGTAGAATGCTGATTTTACAGAACATCAATTTGTATTATAAGATGCTTCCTATAACTATAACTTATCTGCTGAATAATGTTAGAAATAATGTTAGAAATCACTAACTCAGAGAAACAGAATTTTAGTGTTCAGAAATCAACTAGACAATTTTCCTTGTTTTACAGGTAAAGAAATACAGGTGTAGGGAACCTAGATAACATGAGGGGTTTTTTCCCCTCTCCAGTAACAATTAAGTTTTATAGAAACTCACTATATTTTCTTATTATAAAATAATATAAAAATTACTATGACGTGTTACTTAAGTGTTATGGACTGACCTGTGTAGCCACCACCTCCCAAAATTATACGTTGGATCTCTAATCCCCAATGTGACATAGCCTTTGAGGAGATAATTAAGATTAAATGAGGTCTTAAGGACAGGGCCTTATTCCAATAGGACTGGGTCCTTATAAGAAGAGGAAGAGACATCATAGATACCCTCAGTGTACACTGGGGAAAGGCATGTGAAAAACAGCCAGAAGGCCCTCTGCAAGCCAGGAAGAGGGGCCCTACCACAAAAGCCTACACCTGACCTTGCATTTCAGTCCTCCAGAATGGTGAGAACAAAAAGTTCTACTGAGTAAGCCACACATCTATGGTATTCTGTAATGGCAGCCCACATACATTAATACAATGAATTTAACATGTCCTAAATTCAAATAATTAGTCTCAAAAGACTAAGCTCACTTCAAAAAAAGGCAGCATATATAACTGCAAATCTTAGCAAGATGTATCAACAATTATAAGATTAGCATCAACAGAAAAAAAAAAAAGGCAGACAAAGGGGTGAAAAAAAAATCCAGAATTGGTGAAGAATGAGTCAGAGAACACTGCTGTAGAGAACCTTTTGCTCTGAGGTAAATATTAATTCAGTCAGTTATATGAGAGAGAGCAGGATAGAGAATGGGGAGAGATTTCTTTGTCATTTCTATTATGGTCAAAATTTTACCTCAAATTTATAGATGACAGAAAATTTCTTTCTCATCCACCCCCCCCCAAATTAGTAAGTTAATAGCAAATGACTCTACGGTACTAATCAAGGTAAAACATCCTACTGCATAGCAACCACCACCACGTGCTTTTTACAGCAATTGCCAGGAATGTTTCTATTTTTTTTTTTTTAAGATTGATTTATTTGATTGAGAGAGAAAGAGAAAGCAAGCGAGTGCACGCACACATGTAGGAGCAAAGAAAGGGGGAGAGGGAGAAAGAAAACTCAAGCAGACTCCCTGCTGAATACAGAGCCCAATGCAGGGCTCAATCTCACCACCCTGAGATCATGACCTGAACTGAAACCAAGAGTTCGATGCTCAACCAACTGAGCCACCCAGCTGCCCTGGGAATATTTTATTTTAATAGCAGAAGTGTCATCTTTCACATGCATTCTCTCAAAAACCAATTTCTTGAAACCATTATTAATTTCTTCAAGTATCTTATATGTTCCATTCAACTTTTTATTATAAATTTCAATGTTCTTAATTTCCAGATCTATAAGGTATTGAAGGCAGGGATTTCTTAAATCTTTTTTTTTTTTTTTTAAGATTTTTACTTATTTATTTGACAGAGAGAGACAGTGAGAGAGGGAACACAACCAGGGGGTGAGGGAGGGAGAAGCAGGTTTCCCGCCAAGCAGGGAGCCCGAGGCGGGGCTCGATCCCAAGACCCTGGGATCATGACCTGAGCCTAAGGCAGATGCTTAACCAACTGAGCCACCCAGGAGCCTCTTAAATCTTTTTAAATCCGATGCCCAACATAATGTCTGGTAGACAGTATGTGCCTCATACATTTTTTTTTGAATGGCAAATGTTGAAACAATATTAATAATTTTGTGAAAAATTATGATTAATAAAGTTTTAAAAAACAAAATTCCAACAATTGGATATTAATGCACAAAGGAATTAGTTTGTACTCAACCTCACACCATACATGAAATTAACCTAAATGGATCAAACATCTAAATGTAAAAGCTAAAACTATAAAACTCACAAAAGAAAACAGGCATAAATCTTCATAACCTTAGATGAGACAATGGTTTCTTAGATATGACACAAAGAGGAGAAGGGATGAAAGAAAAAGTTTTGATAAATTGGACATCATCAAAATTTTAAAAAATGTGTTTAAAAAAGCACTATGAAGTAAGTAAAAGAACCACCACAGACTGGGTTAAAACATTTACAAACCACGTATCAGATAAGGTCTAGTATCCAGAATATATAAAGAACTCTTAGGATTCAACAATAAAAAGACAAATAGCCCAATTAAAAAATGGGCAAAGGATCTGAATAAACATTTCTCAAAAAAAAAATATATATACACAAATGGCCAATGGCATATGAAAACATTTCAACATCATCAATCATTAGAGAAATGCAAATCAAAATCACAGTTCCACTTCATACCCACTAGGATTTTGCTATGATTAAAAAAGAGAGACAGACAGACAGACAATAACAAGTGTTGAAATGAATGAGGAGTAACTGGAACCCTTATACATTGCTGGTGGGAATGTAAAAATGGTGCAAGCATGTTGGAAACAGTTTGGTGGTTCCTCAAAAAATTAATTAGAGTTACCATATGATTTACTAATTCCACTTCTAGGTGTATATCAAGAGAGGTGAAAACATGTTTATACAAAAACTTACACAGAAATATCTATAGCAGCATTATTCTTAACAGCTAAAAAGTGAAAACAATCCAAGTGTCTATCAACTGATGAATGGATAAATAAAATATGGCCTATCCATATAATGGAATATTATTCAGCCATAAGAATGAAATACTATTACATGCTATAGCATGGATAAATGTTGAAAACATTACGTAAAGGGGAAGGAGGCCAGGCACTAAAAACTACACGTTTCATTTTTATGAAATGTCCAGAACAGACAAATTCACAGAGGCAGAAAGTAGATTAGTAGTTGGCAGGGGCTGGGGGAAGGGGGAATGAGGAGTGATGAAAATGTTGTGGAATTAGGTAGTGGGGACAGTTGCAGAAATTTGTGAATATATGAGAAACCATTAAATCATATAACTTTAAAGGGTAAATTTTATAGTATCTGAATTATATCTCAATAAAACATATTTTAGCTCCAAGTTTAATCCTATAACAGAAACACACTGATAAATTAAAACATATTCATTTATTTATTCAACAAATAATTATTGTGCCTATTAGATGCTAGGCTCTGTGCTAAATGATTAGGGATATATATATATATATATATTTATATTTATATTTATATAAAATGATAAACAAGACAGATGTGGCTCCTGTCCCTTATAGAGTTTGCATTCCAGTGACTGAGGCAGAAAGAAACCCACACAAATAAACAATGAATTACAAACTGAAAAGTGTTGGGAAGGCAACAGGGTATGAGATGGAAGGGAGGTACTGGGATGGACAGCTATCCCTTTGGCAGGGTAAGAGGTGGTCAGAAAAGACTTCTTCAGAGGAGATGACGTTTAATCTGAAACCTGAACTTAAAGGATGAGAAAGAGCAAGGGCAAAATGATTCTCAGGAGTGGGAATAATGTATTAGGAAAGGAACTGGAGGTTGAGGACCTGAAAGGCAGGTTACAATGGAACTAACAGCAGGTGCTAAGTGATAGGAGGTAAGATAGGGACGGAGGCAAAGGCCATGTTAAAGAGTCTGAATTTTATTCTAAGTGCAATGAAAAATATTGAAGGGTTTTAAGAAAGTCTAAAAAGTAGAAAAATCAAAAGTAGAAATAGTTTACCTTCACCAAATGATCATTTTGAATAGCATTTCCCAGGACATTGGTATGTATATGAAGAGAAGAATGAGAAGGAGAAGAATTCCAAGGAATTCAAATAAGTTTGGGAAATAGGAGTTATAAACACGGATCAACTGATTTCTTTAACGTAACAGTTCTCAGGGTGCCTGGGTGGCTCAGTCAGTTAAGTGTCTGACTTCAGCTCAGGTCATGATCTCAGGGACCTGGGATGGAGCTCCACAGTAGGCTCCCCACTCAGGGGGGAGTCTGCTTGTTTCTCTGCCCCTTCCCCCCAACTTCTATGTGCTCTCTTTCTTGCTCTAATAAATAAATAATCTTAGGGGAAAAAAAGGGTAGTAGCTCCCATCTGGGATGATCTTGCCTCCCAGGGGTTATTGACAATGTCTGGAGACATTTTTTGGTTGTCGTAACAGGAAGGGTGTTACTGGCATTTAATGGATACAGGACAGGGATGCTGCTATACATCCTACAAGGCCGGGAACATCATCCTCTCTCTCCCTGCCTCTCAGTAAAGGGTTATCTAAGTTCAAAATGTTAACAGTGCCAAGGCTGAAAAACTCTGCTTAAAGGCAAAAGAAGCTTTACTATGCTAATACACATTGTTATTATTCAATGAGAAGGACATATACTATATTGCGTTTCCCAAAGTTATTTATAAGAATACTCTTTTACTGGGGTAGAGGGGAAATGGCAGGGGAAAGATGGAAAAGGGGGTGGAGAGTATCTAGTAAAATTTCCAAGAACATTATTCTGTGGAATACTGTTTGAGAGGCACTAATTTTAATATCACCACCACACTTCTTTGCATTTTTATATTCCATATCCAATAGATTCTATGACTTCTTAGCTTCTCAAAAACTACTCATAAATGAAACAGCTGATGAATAAAAATTAACATGTGACTGAGTTCCATCAAATATAGGAAGAATATTTAGCACTACTGATTTCACGTTTTTAAGAAAAAAGGTGTTTTTTTTAAGTGTGATTTACAAATTAGGAATAAATAACTTGAAATTCTATTTTTTCTCAAATGCTAGTTCATCAACAGATGGGAGAATTATATAAAGCATATGGTTATGAAGATTTCAAAAATAAAAATGTTACTCTAAAATCATTGGTGTAGTAGAAATAGAACTAACTGGGAGTCATTCATTCAACAAGTATTAAGTCCCTTCTATATACCAGGCAACGGGTTGGGGCAGACACCAGGAATACAATGATAAGCAAAATACATGTAAACTCGCCCTCAGAGATTACACTCTACCTGAGGAAACAGACTTCAATCAAATAATCACATAAATATACACAATGTAATATGGGTTTTGAAGAAAATGTAAAAATGAGAAAAAAATATCAATGGGACCTATCTAGTTTGCAAGGACTCAGGGGAAGGGAGGTGTGGGATTTTCTTAAGTGTCACCTAAGATGAAATCTGAAGGATAAGTTGGCATTTGGATAGAGCATAAGTGCTCTAAGCATATATGCAAGAACAGCATATAGATGCTGTAGAAACAGGTATGTACCTTTGAGAAACTGAAGAGGTCCGTGTGACTGGAATCCAGGGAGAAAGGGGGACAAAGATGGCGGTTAAGGCCAAACAAGCAAGCAAGGGTCTGGTCAGTTAGGGCTTTCCTGGATAAAGGATGAGCCTTTTTCCTATAACCAAGGTTACATCTTTGAAGGATTTTAAGCAGAGGAATAATTGGATCAGATATGCTTTGTAAATGAAGGGATGTGGGGAGACCACTCAGATGTAGTACAGTAGATATCAAATGAGAAATCACGATAGCCTTAACCAGGGTGAGGACACTACAGGTGAGTGGAGAAATTCAAGACATAGTCTAGAGGTAAAATCAATAGGTTTTAGTGACAGGTTGGATATGGTTTCATTGTCAACTGCCTGTATTAGCTTGAGTAAGTGACCCTCTGGCTCTGGTTTTCTCTTTGACAAAGAGAGCATGTCACTGGGCAATCTCTAAGGCCCTCACAGCTCCAAATATCCTATTCCATAATTAAAGCTGCCAATTTCTGCAAAATCCAACTAGGCTAAAGTGGTCCTAAACAAAATTTTCTGATCTATCTTGATGTTTCATCATATGAGGTGTAACTAAATGTGCTTACATACTTGTGGTAAAACAAAAAATTCTTTCAATTTACATAGTGACACATAACGGAAATGAAATTAATCTCACTGGCACTAGCTCTGATAACAATCAAAACTATTTATCACCCCAATGAATATTTACCTAATGTCTGCTAGGCAAAAATGCCAATAAATGAAATAGTGATAAATAGTTCTACCATGAGCTTAATTCAGTAGCAAAGCAAATATCTACCAGTGTTTTCAAATGTTTTTTGCTCTTGTAACCTCTAAAGCAATTTTGGAAAACTGTCTTACATACATTTGTTATGACAAAAGATTCTGTACACATTTAAATAGCTTAAATGTAATTTCTGGAGTTCAGGATGGTGGAGGAGTAAGAGACCTTAATTTGGTCTACTCCCAAGAATTCAGCTAGATAGCTATCAAATCATTCTGCACACCTGTGAACTCAACCAGAGATCTAAGAGGAGTGACTGACTGCTTTTGTCTAATGGTTCACTAAGGAGTGGGGCCCCAAGCTTTCAGCTCCTGGCTGGAGACTGGGAGGCCGCCATTTTCATTCTCATCCTCTAAAGCTGATCAGAAAGCCTTCAGGGAACAAAAGACACAAAGAGCAAACTGGAGCAGATTACTTAGCCTGGCCACTACCAAGTGCTGCACAATTCTGCCCGGGGCAAATACACTTGAGGATTAACACAACAGGCCCCTCCCCCAGAAGATCAGCAAGAACATCCAGCCAAGACCAGGTTTACCTATCAATGAGAACCACACAACTCCAGCACTAGAGGGATACAGCACATAGAATTCATGGCTTTTCCCCCATGATTCTTTAGTCTTTCAACTTTAATTTTTAAAAAAAAAATTTCTTTCTTTTTTCGACCAATTTCTTATTTTATCAACTCCTTTTTAAAATAGTTTTTAATTTTCATTTTTACACTTACATTGTATCCCTTCATTATATTTAATCTTATTTTTGTATATATATGTTTTTCTTTCTTTACAATTTTGGGATGCAGTTTCTTATATCAAAATGGCTCTGTTCTAATCACCAGCTTGATCATATTCTCTTTTTGGTAGTTCTTTTTTTTTTTTTTTTTTTTGGTTTTTTTTTTTTTTTTTTTTTTTGGTTTTGTTAAGGTCTTTTTAAATTTTCACCTTTACATTTACATTCTAGCCTTTCAATGTATTTATTTTTATTTTTGCATATATAACTTTTTCTTTCTTTACAATTTTGAGATGCAGTTTCTTCTAACAAATTGACCAAAATGAACTCAGAGATAGTGTACTGCTCTGTCATGTTCACCTGTCTGCTTATATCCCTTTTTTTTTTTAATGTTGGGTTTTTTTTCCCTTTTGTTTTTTCTTGTCTTGTAATTTCCATTTTTACAGTTACATTCTATCCTTTCATTGTATTTAATTTAATTTTTGTACATATGTGTTTTTCTTTCTTTACAATACTGGGATCTAGTTCGTTCTTTCTTTCTTTCTTTCTTTCTTTCTTTCTTTCTTTCTTTCTTTCTTTCTTTCCTTCCTTCCTTCCTCCTTTCCTTTCCTTTCTTCCCTCCCTTCTTCCTTCCTTCCTTCCTTTTTCTTTCTTGATTTTATTTATTCATTAGAGAGAGAGAGACAGCCAGCGAGAGAGGGAACACAAGCAGGAGGACTGGGAGAGGAAGAAGGAGGCTCCCAGCCGAGGAGCCTGATGTGGGGCTCGACCCCATAACACCGGGATCACGCCCTGAGCCGAAGGCAGACGCTTAACGACTGAGCCACCCCGGCAACCCTGGGATCTAGTTTTCTAAAAAACGGGCCAAATACACACAGAATCCAGTGTACTGCTCTATTCAGCTCACCTGTGTGATTATATTCTCTTTTTTTTCTTTAAAAAAATGTTTTTTTCTGATTTCGGATCTCTTTTGATTTGTTTAGTGTATATTTTCCCGGGATCGCTGTTGCCATTGTAGTATTTGGTTCTCTCATTCATCTACTCTTCTCTGGACAGACTGACAAGAAGGAAAAACTCACCTAAAAAAAGAGAACAAGAGGCAGTACTGACTGCGAGGGACCTAATCAGTATGGGTATAAGTAAGATGTCGGAATTAGAGATCAGAATAACAATTATAAAGACACTAGCTAGGCTTCAAAAAGCATAGAGGACACTAGAGAATCCCTTCTGGGGAAATAAAAGAACTAAAATGTAATCAAGTCAAAATAAAAAAGGCTATTAATGAGATGCAATCAAAAATGGAGGCTCTAACTGCCAGGATAAATGAGGCAGAAGAGAGAATCAGTGATACAGAAAACAAAATGATGGAGAATAAAGAAGCTGAGAAAAAGAAATATAAACAACTACTGGATCACGAGGGGAGATTTCGAGACGTAAGTGATACCATAAAGTGAAAAAATATTAGGACAATTGGGATCCCAGAAGAGGAAAGAGAGAGAGGGGCAGAAGGTATATTGAAGCAAATTCTAGTGGAGAATTTCCCTAATTTGGGGAAGGAAACAGGCATCAAAATCCAAAAGGCACATAGAACGCCCCTTAAAATCAATAAAAATAGGTCAACACCCCGACATAAAATAGTGAAACTTGCAAATCTCAGAGACAAAGAGAAAATCCTGAAAGTAGCTTGGGACAAGAGATCTGTAACCTACAACTGCAGAAATGTTAGACTGGCAGCAGACCTACCCACAGAGACCTGGCAGGCCAGAAAGGACTGGCATGATATACTAAGGGTGCTAAATGAGAAAAATATGCAGCCAAGAATACTTTACCCAGCTAGGACGTCATTCAAAAATAGAAGGAGAGATAAAAAGCTTCCAGGACAAATTTTCCTGTCATACTTCCTAGCCATTAAATATATATAAATTATAATTTAAATACAAAAACTTTCTTTACCATAAAGTCGTAAATATTAAAATTTCTTCTGCATTGGTTTCATTTCAAATACTGAGATACAGTACATCAACACAACATAAACATGTAATAAACTTTGATAAATACTAAACATAAAAAGTAAAATGCTATTGGGAATTTGAAAATAAATTTAATTTTTAAATTTAAATAGATGGAGCTTTTCTCCCAGTTAGCTCATATACCCATTGATAAATGTTACATTATTGTTGGAATGATGGACATCGCATTTGGTAGAATATTATGAATATTGCAGAATGAGACAATTAAGAAGCACTGGTATCACTATTTTTCATCTTATAGATATAAGTGCTGAAAAATCCTTTTTACATAAATAAATGGATCAGAATGAAAGTCTGTTGTAGTAATGTCAATTTTCTGAATTCCTTCCACATGTTTTCCAAAAACTGCATATGGATATGTTGTTAAAAATTAGTTTTTAAGGGGCGCCTGGGTGGCACAGCGGCTGGCCTTCTGCCTTCGGCTCAGGGCGTGATCCCGGCGTTGTGGGATCGAGCCCCACATCAGGCTCCTCTGCTATGAGCCTGCCTCTTCCTCTCCCACTCCCCCAGCTTGTGTTCCATTTCTCGCTGGATGTCTCTATCTCTGTCGAATAAATAAATAAAATCTTTTAAAAAAAATTAGTTTTTAGGGGCGCCTGGGTGGCTCAGTCGTTAAGCGTCTGCCTTGGGCTCAGGGCGTGATCCCAGTGTTCTGGGATGGAGCCCCGCATCAGGCCCCTCCGCTAGGAGCCTGCTTCTTCCTCTCCCACTCCCTCTGCTTGTGTTTCCTCTCTCACTGGCTGACTCTCTCTCTGTCAAATAAATAAATAAAATCTTTAAAAAAAATTAGTTTTTAAGCTGACAATTAAGTCTTCCTTCAATTCATTGAAAATAAACAATGAAAACAATTTGACTTCAAAAGGATTTGTTATCCTGTTAATTAAACTTACTTTCTCAATGTCTACACCAACAATTTGAGTATTTCAGACTATCCCTTTGGGGGTTATGCAGGTAATGCACTGCAACAAAAATCAGATTTGGCAAAAGACCAACCTTTCTTTTGTAAAATCAGGGAAAGGTTATTTGAAAAGGAACTGCATGACTGCTGGAAATTACTAAAGGCAAATCAATTTCAGGACTTAGTATAAATTGAAGAACTGGAAATGGGTTCCCTTAAAGGACAATAAATAAAGGACTTTCTTTCCAGCACTGTTCTTCACTGAATCAACATGACAAAATACTAATTTATATACAGACGATATTTTCAAGAGAATTATCTATTCTTTACTGAAGGATTTCCATTTGCTAATTCTGACAGCCTAATTAATTACTTCATATAATTGGAAAGTGAATGCCATTATTTAAAGCCACTTAATTAAATTTATCTAGCTAAATCCACCTTTAGCTGAATTATTACTAATCACAGTTCTTTTTCACTTCTGCAAAGCAACAGGTCATATATATTATTAAGACTGGAGTTTTTAGGGGCACCTGGGTGGCTCAGTAGGTTAAGGGACTGCCTTCAGCTCAGGTCAGGATCCCAGGAGTCCTGGGATGGAGCCTTGCATTGCACTCCCTGCTCAGCAGGGGAGTCTGCTTCTTCCCCTCTCCCTGCTCATGCTCTCTCTCTTTCAAATAAATAAATATTTTTTTAAAAGACTGGAGTTATTATAAACAAAGCATACAGAAAATATCTGACTACTCAAGATTAATATTATTAGTTTAACTGAATTTTCAGTCTTTTTTTTTTTTTTTTTGCAAAGATGAGTACAAGAATGAACCATAAGAAGTAAAACCACTCTGGTTACTTATTCCAGAAACAAAGCTTTCAAAGAACTACAGTTATGCAACTACCTCATTTCTCTCTAAAATGCCAGGCACCTAGCTAAAGATAGAATGCATTTATGATGAATATAACATCAATAATCCAATCAGATATAAAAAGCTGGGAAACACGGGTTTCTAACAAAAGAAGTCTTGAAAAATTAAGGTATGTTTTACTCTTTGTTAATTCCTTAAGATCCATAAACTACTTCTTTGTTGAAAAATTTCCCCAATGTTCCCAATTTTATTGATTTCATAGCAACATACCAACTTAAAAAACTTTTTTTTAAGTTCTTAGCTCAAATTTCCTCAAAGCCAGGGTTTTATATGCTTCCCTCCTCCTCTATATTCTGGGACTGTTCATTATTCTTCAAATTAGGGCAGAAAAGTCACCACCAATGAAAAGACTCTTAAAATGATTAACAGAAAATTAATAAAACGCATCCCAGAATCATACTGAGAAAGATGAGAGCAAAGGAAATGTATATAAAACAATGAAATTAAGGAAGTGAACTGGCTACTAAAATACAATTTTTAAAAACAGTGATTTTATATATTTATAAAGTTCTTATTTTCTTGAGGGAAAAAGAACACATTCAACCCAACTGAAAAAAAACTTAGCTTATTTCGTATCCCAAAATCACAGTTTGGGCTCATATAGACATATAGACAAATTAACTGTCTAAGCAACTAAAGCCTACTTTCTAGCTGCATCTCTCTTAAAACAAAACATGGATTGGGGGTTTAGTCCAAGATGGTGACATAGGAGGCTCCTGCATTCACCTCTTCCCACAGGTACACTGAATCTACAGCCACTTACAGAATAATTTCTCTCCACAAAAAAAATCCAGAAACTAACTCAGTGACTCTTACATATCAGGCGAATGAGAAATGCCCACATCATCCTTACTGAAATGATCAGGAAGGGCTGAGACATGCTCTTGCCATAAACCCCAACCCCCTAGCAAAGTGCCAGACAATTGGAAGGGAACTCCCAACTCCCCACCTCTCCCAGAGTAGAGAGGGGGTTGATCCCCACATCTAGGGGAGAAACAGACAGAAACACGGTAACAATAGGGGACTTCAGTAACCAGTTTCAACAACGCACAGATAATCCACACAGAATATCAGTAAGCAAACACTGGACTAAAACTATAAATCAGACCAGATGAACCTAAAAGGCATTACAGTACATTCCATCTACCAACAGAATATACATTCTTCTCAAGCACACATGGAACATTCTACAGGATAGATCATATGTTAGATGAATAAACAAGTCTGAATAAATTTAAGAAGGCTGAAATCAGATCAAGCATCTTTTTTAACCACAATGGTATGAAACTACAAACTATGTCTCAACCTATATAGCTATCTTGAACTATATTCACTTTCCTCAACAGTCATACTTTTCTTATCTCTGAACCTTAAGACCAGCGGGTCTTCTGCTTGAACATTTTCTCCCTAAGTATACCAAAACCACCTTTTTCCCGAACCCCAACATTCATATTCACATTATCTCCCTTGTTCCCTGCACCCTCTTAAAAAAACCCTTCTCAGAAACATCACTAATCATAACAACCCTGAGCATACTTAATACATTAAACTATTGACTGTCTATATCTCTTGGGACAAGGAGTACCAGGTGAATTCAGGCACAGAACAGAAGAAGGAGTACCAGGGAACTGTGTCTTGGGGAGCTAAAAACAAAGAAAAGCTACAATGAACTTTATGCATTGGAGTGGAATCAGAGATACCAGTGTGAATTCACAGTTAAATACATGTAAATAAACATAGAAATAGATATGTGTATATGCAAGGGTTAACACACACACACACACACACACACACACACACACACACACAGAGAGGCTCTATCCACTGTCAGAATGTAGGAAAAATGATACTCTAACTATGAGCACACCTGGCACTTAGATCTTGTTTTCTAAATACCATTCTCCAATAAAAGGAGTCAGGGCTCTTAGAAAAGAGGCTGATTCCAGGGCTGGTGCAGAGAAAATACAAGATGAACCTGGTATGAGTATCCTGTGACAGCAGAAAATAAATTCTCACAAAAGGATGGCTGCATGTCAAAATGACACAAAAGCCAGCCTGAAGAAGATCCAAAAGTTCAAAGAATAAAAAAAATGATAGTACTGTATTATAATCCACAGAATCAAAAATCTATCCACAGGTCCATATTGATATAAATAAACAACTGAATAAGTAAATAAGTGTGGGGAAAAGAACAGCTCTCCCTTACAGAAGAATTCTAACTAATAAAAGCAGAAGGAATGAGAGGAATGCAAAATCACCATTAGGCAAACCACCACAGTACTAAACTGATGCCGGTAAGATAAACCTATGGATGCTTAAATCAGTAGGCAAAAGTTTGAGGAGCAGTAAGATATTTATCAGTGCAAAAAGGAAAGTAGTAACTTCACAGTGCAGAATCTAAGCAGACACCCTATTTAGCAAGTAATCAAGGTAAACATCACCAAGAAAATAAGACATATCAACACCATATGCCCCCTGAAATAATGCACTGTGAAGGGCACACCATTTCTATGGTATTCTTGACAAAAAGGCATAATCTGAATCTACTAATAAAAAAAACAGACAAAAATAAACTTAGGGATATTTTACAAAATAACTCACCAAAGTCTAGTATTCATCAAAGTATCAAAGTCATAACTCAGGAACTGTCACAGACTGAAGAAGAATAAACAGACAAATAACTCAATGCACTGAGAGATCCTATATTGCATCCTTGTACAGAAAAAGAAATGAGGAGAAAATCTGGTAAAATTCTAATTACGTCTATGGTTTAGTGAATAGTATTGTACCAACACGTTAAGTTCCTGGTTTCAATAACTGTGTCATGGTTAAGTAAGCTGTCAACACTGGGGAAAACTGGGTGAAGAGTATACATAAACTGTACTATTCTTGCAACTTTTTCTTTTAAGATTTTATTTATTTACTTGAGAGGGGGAGAGAGAGCATGCAGGAATGGTAGATGGGGTGGAGGAGGGGCAGAAGGAGAGCAAGAAGGATAATCAGACTCCCCGCTGAGCAGGGAGCCTAACATGGGGCTTGATCCCAGGACACTGAGATCATGACCTCAGCTGAAGTCAGACACTTAACTGAATGAGGCATGCAAGCATCCCATTCTTGCATTTTTTAAGTTTAAAATTATTTCAAAATAAAAAAGATTAAATTGTCTACAGTCTGAAGGCAAACAAATTACAAAATAAGAAACAATTCAAAGACAAGAGAATTATTTAATTGTAGTATCATTCCCCATGCTATTTAATTTATGGAAGTCTAATAAAAAATCTTAAATATCAATGTTACATATTCAACAGCAAATATTTTTTAAATGCCTACTATGTGCCAGGCACTGTGCTGTTTATTGACTAGGAGTGCAGTGATCAAGAATGCTAACAGTTACTGTCCTTTGAGAGAAAACAGATCACTAAAAAGTAATTGTAAGAGCAATGTAGGTAATAAAAAAGAAAGCACAGGATGGTAGGGGAGGATGACAACAGGAACTAAGTCAGTGTAAAAGTGGTCAAGCAAGTCTTCCTAATGAAATGACATTCAAAAATTGAGATATCAAGAAGGAACTGAGGGATATGGGGCAGCAAGAAGTGTGTGAATGCTGAGAACATGGTTTACTTGAGAAAAGTATCTAGTACTGCTGGACCATACCAAGTGAAAGTAATCTAAAATGAAGCTAAAGAGAGGCAGGGAGCAGATGAAGGGACTATGTAAGATTTGTAAAAGACAGTAAGTAGAGAAATAATATGATCTGATGCACTTTTACCAAGATTATTTTGAGATGAGGATGAAGAGACTAAAACTTCCATTTCTGGCAACAAAGCAGACTAGATATTCTGAGGAACCTTCACGGTACGAACACCTAAAAATGCTGGATAAAACTGAAAAACCATCTCTTTAAATGTATTACCTAGAGAAAAAAAAAAGGCACTTTAAGAGGCCAGAAACTTGGAGAAAACACATATCCAAGAAAGAACTGAGCGCTCATCTGAGCCACCAGGCGCCCCTCAGCTCTCTTTTGTGCCTTATGCATTTCACTGAACTTTGTACAATCCTTGGCTCCTATATTTCTCCCAGGGGCCGGATACAGGCAATATACTTGTTAATAAATACTAGGAGAGATCATAATTATTCCAATAAAGATTTCACATAATTTGACAGTAAGAGGTATTTAATCCTACCTTTGCTTTGTCAACTTCAAAGTAATCCTCCTTTATTAAACAGGACGATAGCTCTGTGTTACAGGGTTGCAACTCCACATCCTCTGTGTTTAACTCTGAACATGCATTAGTACCTCATGATTCTTTCACCAGAAAATCAGACCTTATGTTTAACATTTAAAAAGCATCAAAATAAGGAAAATAAGTATTAAAATACAAATAATATATTTAGGAAGCAACAGTGTGGGAATTCTTTAGAAAAGGACAAGCACTATTCAAAGAGTTCCCAAGACATAAAAATAGACTCAAAAGAAAATCAAAGACACCCTCAAAATTGGCACTCATAACTAGAAGTTCACAGATCAACTATAAGGAATTCCTTCTGAAACTAGATATAAAATCCTAGTAGACATCTGTATTTTTTCCCTTACAGAAAATTAAGACCTACTGCTTCAGAATGCTAAAATTTCTCAAGAGAAGGGGATACAACAGCAAGTCTTTCCTGTTCCAGGATGCCTGGAACAAATTAGTGCAAGCAGACTGCAGCTGACTGAACTTACTGAATGTTAGCCAGTGAAAAGCAATGCTTTTTTCTGAACTTACAAAATCTTTAGCGGAACAATTTTTATTCACATGGAGAGAAGTAAAGTCCTTTTATTTGGGCAAGATTCTGAGAAACATTATAAACAACAGCTTAGAGCCTTAAGGATACTGAGAAATGGCTCTAGTTACTAAAGGAAGGAATCTGAAATATCTAAATAGGCTGAAATATATTCAGTGGAATAAGAAACCTTTAATTCTTATACCAAAGTTTATGTGCTCCCGAAATTCACATTTAATATTTTCTACTTAACTGTGTTAAAGGGTAGTGTGCATAAATACTGCAGAGTACAATACCTGATAATTATAATTTCATTGTACAAAATCCTCTACATGTTCCATCCTTCTCGAGTCATAAAGAACTGCATAAATGTAATCTTAATCGTGTTCTCAATATTAACTCAGGTGCATTCCCCAAAAGAAGGTTTAACAGAATTATGGGACTTGAGAGTTTCATACAGAAGCATCAATTCTGACCATTTATTTCTGGCACAAAAAGTCCAGAAGCAGACCTATGAATCTTCTATGAATGAAGCAGATCCTCCTAGAAAGCTATGAACAGGACATAGTAATATACCGTATCTAGTGTTTACATAGCACTCAGACTAAATAAACTCCATAGCAAAACTTAGTTTTAGATCAAACCCGTACTCACTAAGTTTAAATAAACATTTTTTTAAAAAGTTTCTTGTGGTTGGGGCGCCTGGGTGGCACAGCGGTTAAGCATCTGCCTTTGGCTCAGGGCGTGATCCCGGCGTTGTGGGATCGAGCCCCACATCAGGCTCTTCCGCTATGAGCCTGCTTCTTCCTCTCCCATTCCCCCTGCTTGTGTTCCCTCTCTCACTGGCTGTCTCTATCACTGTCGAATAAATAAATAAAAAAATCTTTAAAAAAAAAAAAGTTTCTTGTGGTTAAGAGTCATTAGCCTTTGTTACAAAAACTCATCAGTATTCCTACCATTCATGACTATCTCAGCCACTATTTTGTCATATTTTCCCCACGAACCGATATGTACGTGGATGCGCTGTACAGAATTGGGATCATTATCTATGTGTGTGTAGTTTATGTATTTTTACATAAGATTATGTTAAGAGTACTTCCTGTTACTACATATCCTTTTAACATCACGAGTTTAATAGCTTGATAGTGTTCTTTCGTGTGAACGTTCTGGAGTTTGTTTTCATATTATTTGGAATTTACATTATTTTTTTCAAAATTTTGCTACTTTAAACTATGTTAGGGGCACCTGGGCGGCTCAGCCAGTTGGGTGTCTGCCTTCAGCTCAGGTTGTGATCTCGGGGTCCTGGGATCGAGACCCACATCAGGATCCCAGCTCTGTGGGAAGCCTGCTTCTCCTTCTCCCTCTCCCTCTCCCTCTCCCTGCTGCTCCTCCTGCTTGTGCTCTGTCAAATACATAAAATCTTAAAAAAAAAAAAAACTATGCTAGAACAATTTTACCCTTGCATTTTTTGTTCATAAATCCAACCCCCCCGTTTTTTTTTAAAGATTTTTAAAAATTTTATTTATTTAAGACAGCAGAGCGAGAGAGAGAAGATGAGGGGCGTGGGCAGAGGGTGAGGGAGCAGCAGGCTCCCCACTGAGCAGGGAGCCATGGACAGGCCTATCCCAGGACCCTGGGATCATGACCTGAGCAGCAGACACTCAACCGACTGAGTCACCCAGGTGCCCCCATAAATCTAACTCTTAAGAGAAAGTCAAAGAATATGAGAATATTTATATTTTTAAAGTGAGCCTTAAAAATTTTTAAAAAGAATAAAATTATAGCTAGCAATTATTGAATACTTACTATGTTCTATAATAAATTGTGTGGATTATCTCTCTTAACATTTACAGCCAGAGGGCAGGTAATATTTTTATTCTCAGTTTTAAAATGGAGATATAAGCCTAAAGAAGTCAGGAAATTTGTCCATGGGCACAAGGGTAGTAAGTGGCAGAGCTAGGATTACAGCCCAGGTCTTGGGCCCAAACTTTTAATTGCTACAATAACCTGTTTCTCAGTGTTCTCGATGAGTTGATGAATGTAAAAGTACCATTAAAAAGTAAGGAATTAACCCAAATCAAGTTTTATCATAACCCAAATGCCTATATAGACTGAAAGAAGGGGAGAAATATAACTATGCCAGACACATACCAGTTTTTCTAATTCCCTATCTCCTACGACTATTTGGAAATTATTACATTAAAAGATCACCAAATACTTTTTTTAAAAAAATAATATATACAATGAGAAGCCACAGGCAACTTTTACCTAGTTCATATTCTATAGGAATCTGCAACAAAGAGAAGTGCACTGAAAATTACCATTTTACATATTTTTACAATTCTTACACTATCAAAATGACTAAATAGATCCATCTTTTAACAGTTCATTGTGTCTTGAAAACTACAATTCATTCCTACTACCATTTAATGAACAAGATTTCAATTATTTTCTAACCAGTCATCCCTATGATATCTAAATTCAATTTCCTATTGAATTTGAATAGGAGTGAAGGGAGTGGGTGGGAGCTCTTTCTTCTACTTATACTGCTTTAAAATTGTCAGCAATTCAATATTTTTAATGCTATACTTTAAAGCTTATTACAAAGATACAAAAACTTCTCTCTTTTTGAAAAATAACAAAGAGAAATTATGTGTTTGGTACTCTCTACGATTTCCTTCTTCCTCTTAAATCCAAAAACTGAGTTGTAGGGTTTTTTTGTTTGTTTGTTTGTTTTTTAAGATTTATGTATTTATTTGAGAGACAGAGAGAATGTGAAAAGGGGGAGGGGTAAAAGGAGAGGGAGAGAATCCCAAGGAAACTCCCTTCTGAGCCCACAGCCTGATGCAGGGCTGAATCTTATAAACCTGGGATCATGACCTGGGCCAAAATCGAGGGCTGGACACTTAACTGACTGAGTCATGCAAGTGCACCTGACTTGTAGGTTCTAACAAGAATTTGGTCAAATGAGGAATGGAAGGAGAGAAAAAAGAAACAAGAGAACGTTCTTTAAAATTTGCTTTTTTTCCCCTTTTGAGCTGAGCATCTGTAGCTTCAGCATCAGAAACTATAAATAGCATCATAACTCTCTGGTCACCATTTTTGGTGGCAAATTTATTTGATAACACATAAAACCTATATTAAACAGGGTTATGAAAAAAACTTCTGTTAAAGGGAGTTATGAAACAATAAATTTGTAGTTCATTGCACACTGCTTCATTTTTTTCACCCCAACAAAAGGAATAAAGGGCAAAAGATATAAACATGTTAATGTAGGATACAAAATGAAAACTTTCTTATTGATGATTTTTCCCCTTTGGAATCACTTCTTCCCTTTTTTAGTTTTAAGCCACTGTAAGTCTAATTTACCACAATTTATTTTCAAATTACAAATTCACTAGAAGGTTTAAAAAAAAACTGCGAGAAATACTAAACAGTAATTCACTTATAAGTATAATGACAATTTCTTTAAAATTTTTCTTAAGTTATATCTCATTCCTTTAAGTTTACATCTCAAACCTGAGCCAGAAACATTAAAGTTTATCTCTTACCTAGAATTATATTTGACAATTAAACATACCCAACAAACACCTACTGCATGTTGATTATGCACCAGATTCAGTGTTCCTCTCCTTAATGATATCATACTATGATGTGTACATCAGAAAACTAATACGATTTATCAAAACTATTCTCATTCCTCCTAATTACAATTTCATTCCTTTCCATTATCACCAAGTTGTACAAAAACATGTTGTGTACCTATATAATGTTTTTTGGAAAGTCAAGACATTGTGCTTTACTGATCTCATAGCATTAGGATATGTCTATAGCACCAACAAATGCAATCTTCCTAGATATTAAGATAACAAGTATTAAATTGTAACCTACTAAATACTGGGAAGCAGAATGGCATGATGAAAAGGACCAGTAGACAGAAAATTTTAAGTTCTACTCTCAATTCTATTAATGGTAACGCTATATAACCACAATGAGTTAAACTCTCTGTATCTCAGGGGTCTTCTTTTTTTTGTTTTTTGTTTTTCATTTTTTCCCACTTTCTTTTAGATTTCAAGGGTTTATTATCTCCATGAAGACTGTAAGTTAATGCCATAAAGAAAACAAGAATGATGAAATGGTAAAACCCACAATACTATTAATACATTAAAAGTTTAAAAAAGGGGGCATATATTTGAAAGTAGTATCATTACTACTACACTGATCTGGATTTCTGAAGGTTAGGAAAAATTTAGAAGTCAGAGAGAATAGAAGAGATATAAACAAATAAGGGAAACAGTCTGTATAAGGTACTGGAACTGAATACTGAAATAGCACCATGTATGTAAGAAGATTAGACTAGCCGGAGCGGATGCAAATGTAAAGAACATTTAGAATTTGATGGAACTATACTATAGCTGCCTTAAAAAAAAATGGTTCTGGAGACCAGACTGCCTAGGTTCAAATCCTAGCTCTGCCACTTACCAACTAAGTGCTTGTACAAGGTCTAATTCTTTCCACTATTCCTAGACAGAAGCAATATAGCAGTAGAAAAACAAAGGACTGCGCCAATGCAGTGGCTCTACTTATCAATTATCCTGAGTATGTTGTGGCATCCAGTTATCCGCATATAATCTTTCCGCACATCCTTTCAGCTAGTTGAAATATAACCATCCTTGAAAGCTTTCTCTACAAAGCATTCTGATACCACTGAAATAATTTTAGAGTTCAAAATACCTAAGATAGGGACGCCTGGGTGGCTCAGTCAGTTAAGTGTCTGCCTTTGGCTCAGGTCATGATCCAGGACCCTGGGATCAAGTCCCGCACTGGGCTCCTTGCTCAGCGGGGAGCCTGCTTCTCCCTGGGCCTGCTCTGCCTGCCACTTACCCTGCTTGTGCTCTCTCTCTCCAAATAAATAAATAAAATCTTAAAAAAACAAAATAAGTATTCCGAGATATGAAACTCATTTTAAAGATGCATATGCTAAAAATCTAGGTTAGGAACATGACCAATGAACGTCATGTTAATGCCATCTGATTGCCATTATAGCATTTAATATAAAAAAAAAAAAGAATCACTCAGGGGCGCCTGGGTAGCGCAGTCGTTGGGCATCTGCCTTCGGCTCAGGGCGTGATCCCAGTGTTCTGGGATCGAGCCCCACATCAGGCTCCTCTGCTGGGAGCCTGCTTCTTCCTCTCCCACTCCCCTGCTGTGTTCCCTCTCTCGCTGGCTGTCTCTCTGTCACATAAATAAATAAAATCTTTAAAAAAATTTAAAAAAAAAGAATCACTCAAAAGGTGTATTTATTTTTTAAAAAGCACATTTATGCTAAATACCCCTCTTTGGAACTTAAAATATTCATAGTGGAGATCAGTGGTCTCCAGAGTGGGGTGACTGAAACTGAATCACATGGGGTGGGCAAGAACATATTAGATTATCCATTTGTCCATTTTATTCAAACAAAAAAGTAAGCTTTATTAATATGTAAAATAAAGATAAAAAGTTAGTATCCTTACTTGGTCCATAGTCTGTTTCACTGTCATGTTTACCTTCAATATGTGAGGTATCCTAAGAGAAAAATGGGAATTCTACAACCCAGAGGATGAGACAAAACAAAAACAAAAATAAAAACACACCAAACTCTGGCTCATTCATTCAAGTCCATACTGAGGTTAGTAGGTGCCTTAGTAAGTGGATTTGTGGACCATATTATAAAATGTCAAATTACTCTCACAAAATGCATATGCAAATTAAAAAACATTTTTGCTAGCATTTCAATCAAATAAGGTGAGTTACCATATGGGAAAGAATAAGTAAGTTGGATCTCTCTCTCTTACACCTTACAACAAAAAAAATTCTAAATAGATTAAAGAGTAACCATAACAAGTGAAACTACAAAAGCGCTAGAAGGAAATACAAAAGAAATCTTAACTGTCTCAAATCATTAAAGTTTTATAAATTTGACTGCTTAAAAATAAAATCATTTTCTGAATGACAAAAGAATCATCGTAAGTCAAAACCTCAACCACAAATTGGGCAAAAAGTATATGCAAATCATGTAACAAAGGCCTAACAGTTCCCTTAACAGATGAAGAGTGTCTCTGATAATTTTTAAAAGGCAACGACCCAAGAGAAAAAAACTGGGTAGTAGTTATATAAAGGCAAATCAGAGTAAAAAAATGTGCACGGCTATTAAAGTTCAGTCTCACTCACAAGAGAAAGCAAATTAAAACACAGTGACCCATTTTTTAAATGTATCTACTGAGCAAAAATAAAGTCTGATAATACAATGTGTTAAAGAAGGTGTGAAGGAAAGCAGCACCCACACATTCCTGATAAGATCATAAAAAACAACTATGGGGGCACCAGGGTGGCTCAGTGAGTTGAGCATCCGATTCTTGCTTTCAGCTCAGGTTATAATCTCAGGGTCCTAGGATCAAACCCTGCGTGGAGCTCAATACTCAGTAGGAAGTCTGCTTATCCTCTCCCTCGGTCCCTCCCCACCTAACGCATCTCTCTCAAATAAATCAATCTTAAAAAACGCAACTTATATGTATGGCAATTTTGCAATTTTCATTTCCAGCAATTATCCTACAGACATAGTTAGACAAATATAAAACAACATATGTAAAATAGTCACTAGAGCATTGTTTGTAATATCAAAAGACTGAAAAAAACCTAAATGCCCATAAGAATAACACTAAATAAACAGGAAACTTTCACAATGCAATACTACGCAGCATTTTTAACAAGGGAATTGTTTGTATACTACAGAATAATCTCCAAAATATATTAAATAGAAAAAACAAGATGCAAAATATTGTGTAAAACAAAAGAAAAATTGTAAGAAACTTATAGTAGGGATGTTTTGGGGAGAACCACGTAGCTAGGGAAAAGGACTGGAAGGAAGACTTGTGTGTATTTTGCAGTTTTATACAACCTATATAAATTGTCTACTGAAAAAACTAATTGAAATATCAGAAAAAGAACTGCAGGGGCGCCTGGGTGGCACAGCGGTTAAGCGTCTGCCTTCAGCTCAGGGCGTGATCCCGGCGTTGTGGGATCGAGCCCCGCATCAGGCTCCTCCGCTAGGAGCCTGCTTCTTCCTCTCCCACTCCTCCTGCTTGTGCTCCCCCTCTTGCTGGCTGTCTCTATCTCTGTCAAATAAATAAATAAAATCTTTAAAAAAAAAAAAACTGCAAAAAAAAAAAAATGAAGCAAAGCCATGGATAGAATATCTTAATAATGTAAGCACAAGCAAGCAGCAAACAACACAAAAAGAGTGGAGCCAATACTTCCATTTCCAATATAATATCATAATCAGTCACACTCTGAAGCAAAATTAGAAATGATCTAATCCATGGGGCACCTGGGTGGCTCAGTAGTTAAGCATCTGCCTTTGGCCCAGGGCATGATCCCAGGGTCCTGGGATTGAGCCCCGCATCAGGCTCCCTGCTCTGCTGGGAGCCTGCTTCTTCCTCTCCCACTCCCCCTGTTTGTGTTCCCTCTCTCGCTGGCTGTGTCTCTCTGTCAAATAAATAAATAAATCTTAAAAAAAAAAAAAGATCTAATCCAGACCTGACAAATTTGACTAATGAAATTCAAAAATAGCAATAAGGTTCTGAAATATGGGCCTACATTCATTATTATCAACAACAAACTTTGTCCTAACTATTTACTGTGGTGTGTACTTTGTAGCTAATGAAAGAAGTATGAAGCTAGGGGTGCCTGGATGGCTCAGTTGGTTGAGCATCCCACTTTTTTTTTTTTTTTTAAGATTTTTATGTATTTGTTTGACAGAGATAGAGACAGCCAGTGAGAGAGGGAACACAGGCAGGGGGAGTGGGAGAGGAAGAAGCAGGCTCCCAGCGGAGGAGCCTGATGTGGGGCTCGATCCCAGGACTCTGGGATCACGCCCTGAGCCGAAGGCAGACGCTCAACGACCGAGCCACCCAGGCGCCCCGAGCATCCCACTCTTGATTTGGCTCAGGTCATGATGTCAGGGCTGTGGGATTGAGCCCCAAGTCAGGCTCTGGGCTCAGCAAAGAATTCATTTGTTTCTCTCCCTCTCCCTCTGCCCACCCCCCCTCCCCACTCACAAGCTCTCTGTCAAATAAATAAAATCTTTTTTTTTTAAGTATAAAGCTATCAAGATACATAAACATTTATCAACTAAGTACATAAACATGGAGATAAAACTTCATAAATTTGTCAGCAATGACTTAAAATCATAAGATATTCAAAGTATTTGATAAAATTTTAGAAAGCATAATAAAAAAATGTTTAGAAGCTGCTTTGGCAACTTCTTCACACTTACAAAGACCCACATACCACTGAGGAAATGATTCCTCCTGCCCTGGAAAGAAAAATGCTAAAACAATGCACAGAATATATATGGAAACAGAAACACATTTGCTTTTCATTATACACTACTGAAAAACACATAAAAAACTGCCTGATGGGTTGAAGAAATAAAAAGAATAAATTATACAATGTTGCTACAGATTTTCTAATATACCTCAGCTTATGAAATTGCCATATTTTATTTTAATGGTGAAATAAAAGAACAATTTTTTGGTGATAACTAAGGAAAAATGTATTGAAGAAGATATATTCTTAATAGCAAATAACTTCTTTAATAAAAGCAATGTTTCATGAAAAAACATTTATAAATAGATGAATCAACTTCTCTAGAATTAAAAAGAATTACAGGATTAAGGTGAGCAAAAGAGGAAGAACAGAATTTGTAAAAATATTCCATTGTATCATTCATAAGCAAGTTATTGCAATAAAGATATTGAAGACGTACCTAAAGGCTACACAAACTCATTGAGGTCATTATTTTAAAAAAGCAATACCTTTAAGATGTAGTGGGAAAAAATGTAATGAAATCCTTACAGTAGCTTGTAATAAGACCGGCTAACAATAAAAATCATTTGTACAGGCACCTGGGTGGCTCAGTCTGTTAAGTGTCCAACTTTTGATTTCAGCTCAGGTCATGATCTCAGGGTCAAGAGATGGAGGCCCAGGTGGGGCTCTGCGCTCAGCAGGGAGTCTGCTTAAGACTCTCACTCTCCCTCTGCCCCTCCCTCTGTTCGTGCTCTCTCTCGCTCTTTCTCAAATAAATAAATCTTTAAAAAAAATCATTTATTGAACACAAAGTGTGTTGGTCATCTCATGCCAAAGTACTTTTAAAAAGCTGTTAAGAGCTTAAAACCAGAAAGAAGTTCCGTATTTGCTGACCTTTTCTGTAACAAAGGACTGTCAGTAGTATAGCAAATATCAAAATTTAAAAACATTCAATCTGTCCTTCTAAAGTAAAGGTAACATTTCAACAATCAGTAAGAAAGCATGTGCTTTTCAAAAGTGGTTTGCACTAATGGAGAGAGATTTTTGAAAAGGGATATTTGGAAATGAGATTTTTAAATTGTTGTTCCTGAAATACACACACACACACACACACACAAACTCTGCACACTACAAAATTTGTAAACAATTTTATAGACTTACAACTACTTCCATCTGGATCTACTCTTCTTTGTGAGATATCTTTTTCAAATATGACGAACAGAAAAAAAACCAAAACAAGCTATTATGAAAAGAACTTTGCATATCCATATTAAAAACTAAGTATATTCCAAATGAAATTAATAAATCAATTCCACTAACAAAAGCATTCAAAAGAATAAAATATTTAGGAATAAATTTAACAAAAGAAGTGTAAAACTTTTACTCTAAAAAGTATAAAACATTGCCTGGAAGAAATTAAAGACAATCTAAATAAATGGGAAGACATCCCGTTTCATGGATCAGAAGACTTACTGCTGTATGGAAATACTTCCTAAATTGATCTGCAGATTCAAAATAATCCTTATTAAAATCCCAGCCAGTTTCCTTACCAAAATAGACAAGCTGATCCTAAAATTCTTTTTTTTTTTTTTAAAGATATTTTTTTATTTATTTATTTGACAGAGATAGAGACAGCCAGCGAGAGAGGGAACACAAGCAGGGGGAGTGAGAGGAAGAAGCAGGCTCATAGCAGAGGAGCCTGATGTGGGGCTCGATCCCATAATGCTGGGATCACACCCTGAGCAGAAGGCAGACGCTTAACCGCTGTGCCACCCAGGCGCCCCTGATCCTAAAATTCTTACAGAAATACAAGGAACATAGAATATCCAAACAATCTTGAAAAAGAAGAGTAAAGTTGGAGAACTCACACTCCTGATTTCAAAACTTACTACAAAGCTACAATAATTAAAGATACAGAATACTGAATAACAATACACATATAGATGCAATGGAATACAACTGACAGTATAGAAATAAACCCTCACATTTAATGGTTAATTGATTTTCAACAAAGGTGCCAAGGCAATTCAATGAGGAAAAGAACAGTCTTTTAAACAAATGGTAAAGGGACAACTGATTATCCACATGTGAAAGAATGGTGTGGAAATCCTATATTATATCATATACAAAATTTAACTCAAAACCTTCTTTTGCCAGTGTTCCATTCCACTCCTAAGTGTCATAGATAACATTACACTGCTCTTAGAAAAAAAACAGAAAATCTTTGTGATCATGGATTAGGCAGAGTCCTCTTAAATATGACACTGAAGGCACAATGAAAGAAAAAAAACAGATAAATTAGACTTTTTTAAAATTAAAACTTTTGTGGGGGCGCCTGGGTGGCACAGCAGTTAAGCATCTGCCTTCGGCTCAGGGCGTGATCCTGGCGTTATGGGATCGAGCCCCACATCAGGCTCTTCCGCTATGAGCCTGCTTCTTCCTCTCCCACTCCCCCTGCTTGTGTTCCCACTCTTGCTGGCTGTCTCTATCTCTGTCAAATAAATAAAAAATCTTTAAAAAAAAATTAAAACTTTTGTGATTCAAAGGACAACATCAAAAAAAAGGAAAAAAGATAACCACAAAATGGGAGAAAATATTTGCAAATTCTATAATTGACAAGGGATTTGTATTCAGAATACATAAAGAACTCTAAATCTCAATAATAAAAAGACAACCAAATTTAAAAATTGGCAAAGAATCTCATAGACATTACTCCCAAAAAGATATAAATGGTGGGGTGCCTGGGTGGCTCAGTCAGTTAAGCATCCTGACTCTTGATTTCAGCTCAGGCCATGACCTCAGGATACGGGGATCAAGCTCAGAATCAGGCTTCATCAGGTTTCCTGCTCAGCGGTGAGTCTACTTGAGATTCTCTCCCTCTCCCTCCTCGCCATCCCCCCTCCCCGCACTGCTGGCTCACACTCTCTCTCTCTAAAATAAATAAATCTTTTTTCAAAAAGATATAAATGGCTAATAAGTACATGAAAAGAGGTTCAGGAGAAGGGAAATGCAAATTAAAACCACAATGGCATATTATTTTATACCCCAGGATGGCTATAATCTGAAAATAACAAGTGGCAAGGATAGAGAAAGTGGAACCCTCATGCATGGCTGATAGGAATTTAAATTAGTACAGATGGTTAAACACAGAATTACCATGTGACCCAGAACTTCACATCTAGCTATATACCCAAAAGAACAGTAAACATAAAGGCACATAAAAACTTGTATATAAATGTTCTTCTCAGCATTATTTATAACAGCCAAAAGGTGGAAGTGACTCAAATGTCCATCAGCTGATACAGAGCTACATAAAATATGGATATTCATATAATAGAATATTTAGCAATTAAAAGGAATGAAAACTGATACATGTTACAACATGAATGAACTATGAAAACACTTTAAGTGAAAGAAGCTAGTCACAAAAGGCCACATATTATATGACTGCATTTATAGTATTAAATGTCCAGAATAGGCAAATCCATAGGGACAGAAAGCAGATTAGAGGTTGTCTACAACTGGGGGAGATAAAGAGGAGAAAAGAGTAACTGCTAATGGGTAGAGAAATTTGGGGGGAGGAGAGGGAGGCTGGTAATGAAATGTTCCAAAACTGACTGTGGTGCTGGCTATATATAACTCTATGAAGATACTAAAAGGCATTGAACTATACACTTTAAATAGGTGAACTGTATGGTCTGTGAATTAAATCTCAATTGAAAAATTAAGCCTATTCCATCACATTGCTCTGATTTTTAAAAAATAGTTCTGTACTGATAAAGCTATTTAATATGCTAAGACCCACAAAAGGGGGAGGCCACTCCACCAGCCCTGCCACATAAACAATCTAAACCTAAGTCAGCCCACACTTATAGGAAACACCTATCAGTGAAATCTACAATAGACCAATCCCCATCCTCCAACTCAGTTTTAGCTAGCTTACCTTCCCTAGAAAAGAAGACCTGGTAGCTTTATCAGGAAATCCCCAACCTTCTCGACAAGCACACCCTGTTTCTGAGTTGCCCCTTCTAGGGCTCTATAAAACCTGCTCTTATCCAAAATCCCTTAAGAAGAGTGTTCCACTGCTTGTGTACTCCTCTTATCCATGGATTTCCCCTTGAATAAAGGACATCAAACTTGTTACCAAATTGTATTATTTTTGTCATTTCACAATAGTGTTAATAAACATAAAATAAATTATTTTAAAATATACTGAAGGGGCGACTGCGTGGCTCAGTGGATTAAGCGTCTAAATCTTGATTTCAGCTCAGGTTATGAACTCAGGATTCTGAGATTGAGCCCCAGGTCAGGCTCCGTACTGGGCGCAGAGCCCGCTTAGGATTCTTTCTCCCTCTCCCTCTGCTTGCCCACTAAAAAAATAAAGAAAAATAAGCTATATTGCTAATTTCAACTCTTATCTTTATCTTAAAATTCTTGTTTTTGTATACTTTGTAATGAATATAGTGTTCATATTAGTAGGAATAAATAAATGGTTTATTAAAGGTACTTGTACACAAGAAATCTTTTTACTGATGGGGTACTCAATCTCTTAAAAAGCTTAGCAATACAGGTTATATAATTATAGATAATAATTCAGCAGTTACTCATTTAGTTCCTTAGCAGAACTCTTTTGTATATTATGTTCAAATCCTTTACTTAAATCGATGTTATTTATGCAGCTGTTTACATCTTAGTTTCCAATCTTAATAGTAAGCTCATTTGTGAACAGGAACTTAGGAATTCCCTCTTTTGCCTAGAATTTACTGATTTCATTTTTATATTTCAGGGGACAGAATACTTTTATTTAAAAAAAACTTTCTGGGACACCTGGGTAGCTCAGTCAGTTAAGCGGCTGCCTTTGGCTCAGGTCTCTGGGTCCTGGGATCCAGCTCCCAGTCAGCCTTCCTTCTCAGCGGGAGTCTGCTTCTCTCTCCCTCTGCCCCTCCCCACTGCTCATTCTCTCTCTCAAGTTAGTAAATAAAATCTTTAAAAATAAATAAATAAATAAATAAATAAATAAATAAATAAATAAATAAAGCCTTTTTCTTTTCAAAGAATCTCAAGTTACAGTAAGGTGCTAGTAGTGTGGTATAATTAAAAATATACATGTGGTCTTCCCTGGTTCCTAGCAGGAGCTCATAAAAACTGTCAGAATTTCCTGTATGATCTGAATGTCTTTTGTTATTCAAAAGAACGAATGTCTTTTGTTATTCAAAAGAACCCCAATATGCCTTACCTGAGCTTATGCTAATGAGGCGATGAATGGTAGGGCCCCTGGATAACTTCATGATGAGGGTTGGTCACCAGAAAGACCAAGTCAGTGATTAGAGGGTCAGAACTTTCAACCCCACTCCCAACCTTCAGTGAGGCGAAAGGGGCTAGAGTCTGAGTTCAATCACCAATGGCCAGTAGTTTAATCAATTAAACCTATATAATGAAGCCTCCATAAAAACCCCTAAGCAATTAGGTTTAGACAGTTTCTGGGTTGGTGGATATATTAATGTGTGTGCCTGGAGAGGGCATGGAAGCTCTGCACCAACCACCCCATTCCTCAATATCTTGTTCCATGCATTTCCTCTATTCGGCCGTTCCAGAGCTATATCCTTCATAATAAACCAGTATATTAAGTAGAGCACTTTCCTGAGTTCTGCGAGTCATTTTACTGAATTATTGAACCTGGGGGGGGGGTTCAGTGGGAACCCCCAGAACTGAAGTTGGTCAGGCAGAAGTATGGGTGCCTGGGGACTGACTCTATCTGCAGTCCCACGGGACTGACCCTTAAACTTGTGGGATCTGATGGCTAATTCTAGGTACACAGTATCAGAATTTAACTGAATTACTGGACACCTACTTGGAGTCAGAGAATTGACTGTCAATGTGGAAAAATGACACATCAGAGAAAAGACATGTAACTAGAAATAAATCCTTCATTTTCCTAAAACATCTAAAAGTAAGTTGCAAATTGATGATACCACCCTCAAATAATTTAGAATATATTTCTACAAACAATGCCATTTCCTCCATAATTACAACGTAACCAACAAAACCAGAAAATTAATACTGATACATACTACCATTTAATGTTCAGACCCCATTCAATTTTCTCCAAAAGTTACTATAGTATGCTTTATACTAAAAGGATTCAGCCCAGAATTACCTGTTATATTTAGCAGTCATGTCTTAGATTCTTCAATCTTTCCTGAATCTTAGTTCTTTCCTAAACTTTTAGGACCTTTATACTTTAGAAGATAACAAGAAATCATTTTATAAGCTGTCCCTTGATTTGGGTTTGTCTGAGAATTCCTCATGATTAGATTCAAGTTATGCATCTTTGGCTGGAATCTCACAGAAGTAATGCTGTGTTCTTATTGCACTTGATCAAATGGCACACGGTTTAGATTTGTCCAACTAATGGTAATAATGTTAACTCATTATGTGATTAAGGTGGTACCTTAAAGTGTCAGCTTCTCTATTATAAATTAATTCTTTTCCCTCTTTGTAATTAATAAGCATTTTGTGAAGCAGTACTTTGAAAGCATATGAATATTCTGTTCCCAATCAAATTTAAATTTACTCATTTATTTTCATTTCTCCCTTTTGTAATTAAGTATTTTGTGGAGAGGTAGCATGAAGCCATGTAAATATCCTATTCTTCATCAGAATTAAATGTACTAATTTTTAAATTTATATCAGTATAGACTTACAGATCTCCATTTGTTACCATCATTATTCACTTTGATGCTTAAAATGTCCTAGATTTGGCCAGTAGAAGCCAAAACCTCTTCAAGGCTTCTCTATCTCTTTTGACATGTCTCCACCATTCTTCAAGCACTTCTTTACTTATCTGGCACAACAATGTATTCTAGGCTCATGTTGTATGCTACCTTTCCCAGTCCTGGAATCAGGCAATTCTCCAAGGAATTCTGGTTTGTTTAGCGAAGAAAAGTTCAATCAGTTCTATAGGGTGATATACATGTTCCTCAAAATCACTGCAACAATTTAGTAAAAACCAGTCATTTAGTAAAAGCCAGAAGGCTTATGGTTAAAGGGGTTAGGAGCACAAACTCAAAACCTTTATCAGGGCCATTAAAAAAAAAAGAACCTAATAAAAATAGCAACACACTTTTACATTTGTTAAGTGGCTAAGAAATACATAAATGCCACAGTAAACATGGCACTTTACCTTCAAACAGATCTAAAGTTTGCTTTGTGGAAGTGGTTGTCTAAAGGGTTGAAGTTTGTGAATTACTGTGATACGAAGAGGGCTAGCTATATAAAATCAGGGAAAGTTTATACCAGATATGGATGGGTATGGCACATAACACAAGTGGTAAAATAAGGTAACTGGTAAATGTTGGAGGTGTGCACATGTGTGCATTCTGTGTCTTTCTACAGAGTTTGGTTCACCTGAGTATAATATTCTGCATTCACCTAGTGTTTCTTAAGGGTGAAAACACATATAAATAAACACAAAATTCATGTTGTGTTCTATCTGTTCTAATACAGTAATTGTATTGGAGCAAACTCATGTTTTCAAAATGTGTTAGAGTAGGACTAATTATATTTAGAAACTAACATCTGAATGCTCAGTGTGTTTATTGTTATAGCAGTGTTGATTCCCAGTCCCCTCTTAGGACACAGAGTTAACGCACATATGTATACATACCCACACACCATGTCTACCTATGTATGTTGAAAACCATGAGCTCATCATAGTATCTCCAATGCCAGCCAAACACCGTAGGGTTCATTCTATTTTTACCCTTCTCCATATCTGTGATTTCCTTCCCTAAAAGAAACCTAGCTCCTATTACCTTCAACATATTTACTTATTTGATTAATCCTCTGGGTGTAACCAATATTCCATGGCTGCAGTGATCCACTCCCACCCATGCAGGTGCCCTCCTCATTCCATTCAAGTTCCAATATTGTGCATTTGGGCTTTTGGAGTAAATTATTGGGGGTAAGGTAGTAATGGGGAGAGGGGATGGGAGGGAAGAGGAAGAGAAGACAAAAAAGGAGACATGAAAAATTTTGAAGGAGTAGAGTCCACTGTTATAAAGTTATTTTAAAATATAAAAAAGAATAATACAGGGCAAACTTGGGTTCCATATCATTAAGCACTTTTCTGTCACATGATGATTTATATTGTTATATTTTCCTTTATAAAACATTATACCATGGAAAATTTCAAACATATACAAAACTAGAGAGAACAGAAATGAGCTCTCATATATGTGTCAATTAGCAGGAATAAAGCAAACAGATTGGACACAGGCAAAGACAGTGTTAGTCAAAATAAATGATGTTAACTTTTCCACCAGGGACCATTTATATAGTATAAGACACAATGAGGCCCAGGGCCCTCCTCTTATGGAACTCATATTCTATAGGAACAATAAACAAATAATTAAATAAATTAAGATACTCTGAGATTGCTTTAATGGCTATGAAGAAAATGAAACCAGATAATATGATACTGTAACAAGTGCAGGGAGAGTGACTTGAGAATGGGTAGTCAGAGAACATCCGTCAAGAGGTGGCATTTGAATTGAGACCTGAATGACAAGAAGGAGCTAGCCTGGCAAAAATGTGAGGACAAAGGGAATAGAAAATACAAAGGCTCTAACAAAAGCTTGACATGTTTGAGGACACATGGGTTTTAGTGGTAGAAAACAATACTGTAGAAGAACTGTAAGAGCAACAGTTGTGACAGTTGAAGAAATAAAAGTGCAACTTAAAATACATACTCACCCATTTGTTAACCATATATAGGAATGTATGTATAGCACAGTGCTAGGACTACACTAAAAGTGGAAGACATTTCCTTCTCTCAGCCAAAATACAGTATGTTGATTATATAGATATATGTCAAGGGCACCTGAGTGGCTCAGCTGGTTACGTGTCTGTCTGTGGCTCAGGTCATGATCCCAGAGTCCTGGGATCAAGCCCCACATCAGGCTCCCTGCTCAGCGGGGAGTCTGCTTCTCCCTCTGGCCCTCACCCTGGCTCGTGCTCTCTCTCTCTCATCCTCTCTCTCTCAAATAAACAAAATCTTTAAAAAAAAAAAAAACAGACATGTCCAATTGATAATAATACAAGATGATACTACTACCAAAAAAGAGGAAAATTTGTCATCCTCTTAGATTATTTATTAGCAATGCAACTGAAGTGACAGTTCTAATATTTTCAGCACTGCCTCTTTAAAGATGATTACCTTAGCAAGTACTTTCTAATTGTTCTACTTTTTTTCAAAAAAGATGCAACTATAATTTGTACTGTGCTAGGGCTTGCACAAATGAATCTTGAAATGTCAGAATGCCAATTACCATTTTTACAGACCAAAGTTAGGCTCTAACTGATTTGCCAAAAGTCAACTAAGTGGCAGAGTTAGGATTCAAATTCAGATTCTATTGTTAATACAATGTTCTTTCTACACAACTATCTTGGGCTTTTGTTTTTAAATCATTAAAAGGAACTTTTAAATACCTGATACTTCTTTACTACATGGTACTTGTATCAACTTCTAAGGCTTAATGTTTTACTATCAAATTGGAGAATTATTTTCTAGTTCTACCATTCACTGTGTCTATCTAAAATCATTATCAGTAACCTTACCTTCATTTTTTGGGGTATTCTTTAAAAGTACATTGACACTGTTTGTAATGAGAATTAGTGATAAGCCAGAAGATCTGTGATTTGGAAATTGCTGTATTTTTAAAAAAATATAACAGAATGCTCAATTTTACCGCACAATCAAGACATTTCAGAGCCACAGGCTATGAAAGAGCATAGACTCTAGGATCCGTTAATCCTCAAATGAAATTACAGTCAATCAAACCTCTTCACAACAATCAAGTTGTTTAACCAAGGTATATGGTAGAGCAATGAGGAAATTCCTAAAAATTCTCCCAAAAATATCATAGGAATAGTTACATACAGAAGTTGAAAATTAGGCAAGCTTCATATGCCAAAAATCAAGTATGTAAGACTTTTGGTAAAAAGTTTCTGTTGCTAAAGCTCTCAGAAAACATAAAGAATAGGGACATACCAATATTGTCTAATGTCTTCTGGTAAGCTTTCATATCCAAATCATTTTAACTTCTACAATGAAACTATACCAAAAGAACCAACAAATGTAGCCATATAATTTAAAAGAGAGAGAATAAATAATCCTTTAAAAAATTTAGTCGTCTAAGCTAACTACTATCCTTTATTTTGTCATGTTTCTTTGTTCTTATTTATAACCAAAATTCCTTTTCCATCCCACTGCATCTTCTGCCAGCCAAGGTTAGCATTCAAGTCTGCAAGTAAAGGTTAATTATTAATACAATAAACATTCAACTTTCATTGAAGCTTCAATCTTATTTTCTCTTATACTATCTCCTTCCTCTTTTTCCATTACTAAGTGTCATAGATGATACTATCATTACATTGCTTTCTATATTTATAAGGGTCCAAGCTCATATTCCCAGACTTATGGGCGACACATTTATTCCCCTTAGATATTAACTCTTCCTTTCTCCTTCCTCCTTGATGGAAACAAATTTCCACAGTCTATAGGAAAGATGAGCTCAACATCCCTTATACATTTAAAATTACAGACATGCTGATGAGATTTATTTCAATGACTATTGCCATCTGCTCTTTCTACTTTACAGGGAAGAGGGTCTGCCACTGTAAATTGAACTATTAGTTCACTTAAATTATTCTACCTCTGAAAGTGACCTACATTTAATTTTCCAGGAAATATATAAAACAGTAATGCACTGTGACAACTATATTATGGAAGAACACACAAAATTTTAAAATGCTATCAGCGGGTTTGGCTGTTTTATAAGTAAATCTTATTTGGCTCACAAAATAAATCTACTAATATAAAATATCCATCTTAAATTTTTAAACAGTAGCAGATAAAAGATGTAGCTTAAAAGAAGCTTCAAAGAAATAGCTTCAGTTTTCTGTAAAAAATCAGAAACTTATATTTTCTAATACATTCATTCCAAGTATTATTTACTAGGTAACTGATATGAAAGGCATGTTTTGAATGACTGGCCTTATTTTTAAAAAGCTATACCAAAGAGTTCCTCCACTTACTAATAGCAAGAAAATTTGGTCATTATGATCTCAAATTAAGGAAGTTACTAATGATTAGACAAAAATTACATAAATGAATAAGGAAGGCCTTGTAGCTTGCAGGGTAACAATTATAAAAAATATAGGCACGTGGATCAGAAATGAAAAAAATTAATACTGTTTTTGTTCACACAACATAATGTGTATGTACCATATCCTCAGAAATCTATAAACACACTACTAGAATAAGTGAACTTAACCAGGAAATTCAATTGTGTTTCTACATTCTATCAACAAACACTTAGAAAATAACATTTAAAAATATTATCATCTATGATAACATCAAAAACATGAAATACTTAGGGATAGACTGGGCAAAATATGTGCAAAATCTGTACATAAAAATGTGGAGGAAAAAAGTGTGGAGAACTAAAACTACTTAGAAAACTAAAAACGTTGCAAAGACAAAGTAAACAAGACTTAAATAAGCGGAGAAATACATCATGTTCATGGATTACTACGTTAAACATTGTTAATATGTCAATTCTCACCAAAATGATCTACAGATTCAATGCAATCCCAATCAAAATCCCAGCAGGCATTTTTTTTTTTTATAAAACTTGACAAGATTTTAAAATTTATTTGGAAATGCAGTAAACCTAGAATAGCCAAACAATTTTGAGAATGAAGAAAAAAGCTGGAAGATTTATACTGTCCAATTTCAAGACTTACTATGAAGCTATAGTAATGAAGACAAGTGTTACACTGGCAGAAGGATAAACACTGTGGAATACAACAGAGCGCTCGGAAAGGGACCCACATATGTATGGTCACTTAGTTTTCTACAAAGATGCCAACATAATTCAATCCTTCATGTATATATTTGCAAATATACGTGAGGAGGAAACACTATTACTCTATGTTATTCTTCTGGAAGTAATAGGATTAAAACGTGTAAAGGCCTACTTTTCCCTGATTAGTAACTATTACATCCACACAGAATGATATCTCAATGTTTCATCTTCTCTATGTTTAGCAATTAGTTTGTCTCCTTTGGGAGCTGGAAAGCAATCAGCTATGCACTACAGAAGTACAGCTGCTTTTCTTCTATTTAAAATAGATGAAGGCAGGGGAAGTGAGAAGACTAACTATACGACCCCTACAATATATTCTTAATGTGTAAGAAAAAAAAAAAAAACACCTGTCAAACAGGAGCTTTAAAAAATGTTTTACTCCAGACTAAAAATGGGAAGAAAAAACATCATAATGACAGAAAATATAAGGTTGTCAAAGAATCTATAATTTACCTTTAGAGTGAAAGAAAATCAGCCTGTGATTGTAACCAGCGTAAAATGGATTTTTTTTTTAAATAAAATCATTTCCTTCTTAAACCAGAAGGGGGACAGAGGGAGAAAAAGAACAAAAAGTTTCAAAATAAAAGCAAAAATTTAAATTACTCTTGGGAAAACATTTCCAAGAAAATGTTGACAAGCACTACGATTCAGTTGTTTTTCAATATTCAATAAATATTATATTCTTTATGCTGCTAATGTCCCTCTTTGAAATATAATTGAGTACTGGTATTTTTACCTAAAGCTCCCAGCAACAGAACTCAAAAGAAAACCATACTCCCTCAAATCTTCATTTGTCCTTTTAACTAAGATATGTTTTAATACTGGTGAAAGTGTTAATAGTGAAGAATATAACAGACTTGAAGGTAAAGCCAGAGCTATTTTTATTTTCACCAACCCTGATTACACAAAGTATGGCAGATATTTTGATTCTGTTTGAAAAGGCCAAAGGGGAATAAAAAAGAGAAGAAAGCAGCATTTAATGAATGCCTGTTCTGTGCTAGACACAGTGGTGTGCTGATAAATGTTTAACAATCAGCCCTCCGGTGTGTGTGTGTGTGTGTGTGTGTGTGTGTGTGTGTGTGTGTGTGTATGAAATGTGTGTTTATTATAAATTTTAAAGGCTGTAGGACACAATTTAAAAATCATAATAAGATAATATTCTTTATTATAAATTCTTAGAGCCAACTAATTCTCACAGAATGCTCTGCTGATTTTGCCAAACTCCTGAGAAGCCAACTTAGGGTTGCAACGGATAAACAAATGTAATTCCAATCTTAATGTTATCTGATGTTTTCACTTACATTAAAGAATAAAACGAAAGTGAAACAACAATGACATATGACATAACCTCACTTGTTCATCAGTGATGTAAGCAACCTCTGCTGAATTAGATAATACATGCACACCTTGGAGATATTGAGGGTTCAGTTCCAGACCACTGCAATAAAATTAATATTGCAAAATGCAAGTCAAATTAATGTTTTGGTTTCCCAGTGCAAATAAAAATTATGTTTACACTATACTGTAGTCTATTAAATGTGCAACAGCATTATGCCTTAAAAAAACCAATGTACATATCGTAATTAAAATACTTTATATGCTAAAAAATGAGCTTTCAGCAAGTTTTTTGCTGGTGGAAGGTCTTACTTTAGTGTTAATGGCTACTAACTGATCAGGGTGGTAGTTGCTCAAGGTTGGGGTGGCTCAGGCAATTCTTCTATTCTTTTTTTAAGGCCTTTAAACTAATTTTATTCAGAGTAAGTTTACATTAAATTACAATATTAACAATCTCTAGAGACAACGAACATAAAATTTAGGAAGTAAAAATCTGTTTGGTCTTTTATAGACCACATATTATAGAACTCACAAATGAATATTTACAAATATATAAATAATGACAATACTTAAATGGTGAGGATTTTCACATGGAAACCCATAAAATGTCATATTTTAAACACGCATGTTTCTAAAAGGGAGAAATTTTTAAATAATTTAGCACAAAATCAAATTACATAAACTTGGTATATTACAGAAAATATTGTTTTAAACATTTATACCATGATCAAAATTCCTATGGTAGCTTTTAATCAAAACGAAGCACACTATTATGTAATATACAGAGCACTCTTAAATGTTACTAGGAAAGTATTTTTGTTACAGTTATGGCACCTATATATACACAAAACATGAAACCAGGTCCAACAAAATCCTTTTAATCTTTTAACAAAATAACTTCTGCTTCACATTTTCAAGACTTTAAGACTCCTATAAAACTTTTCACAGTGGTTACAGAACAAAGAACAACTCATGACTGTAAAAACAAACCAATCCTACAAATACTGCAATGAAAAAAAATCAAACAGCAGTTACCCCAAGCAAAAAACAGGGGCTGTTAGACTCAATCTTGGAAGAGTAAACACAAACATACTATTTCCCAAACTCCTAAACAGAAAATCTACAAACAACTCAGCGGAAGAACAACAAAGATGGTCATGGGTTCACCGTAGCAAGCGCACCTGACCCGGTGTTGTTTTGGCACACGTGAGAGGTCTCACTGAGAAATCTTACTCTAAAAAGTCAGTCATCAGAGTTTAAAATATATAGAACATAAAAGAAACAAACAGATGCCAATATTTACATTTCATAATTGATTAGCCAGCTTTTGACATTGTTTCTTCCTAATGCCCGCCAATAAAGGGTTCTTGTTTCTAAAACTAAGTGCCCATCAACTAAGAGATCCTGCCTTTAGGAGTACACCAGTCATCTCTGAAGCCCATGAATGCAGCACAGAGGGTCTTTTTAACTATGCATTCATGAGCACACACAGACACCAAACTAAACTTTCAACTTTCTGCCACAAGAGCAACATCTTAGAAAGGAATCTCTTTAACCAATATCTTCTTGTCCAATCTCAAAGTCATTCTGCACAAAGGAACAAAAACAATTCAAACAGCGAAAAGAGTTAAGAGGGAGAACTGGAGGGAAAGACACATACGCCATTTGCAAACCCTTAAGCTTTGTGAAGGGTGACCCAAGAAAAATCATCTCTTTGCTTTCTAACCCAAAAGTCTTCATCTGGCTCAATCTCAGAAGTCTTGGAGATAGCACAGAAATGCTTCATTGCTCTGAAGATACATTCTAGTGTCTCACTGAGAGAAAGCAGTTGGCCAATACATCAGGCCATGTAGTGGTGATTATCTCTCTCCATATAGTCTGTCAATAAGTAATTCAATTCTTTTTAAATCTCTAGGCTTTACCGGAAATTTCACTGATTATACAATTCAGAAACTAGAAGATTATGATAAAGAGTTTCTCATCTTCATTATTCTGACAATAGCAGGGTCAATCAGATACTGTCTTTCCTAAAACACTATCAGTGGTGCTGACCTGTTCTTCAATGGTTTCCTCCATCTGGATCTGGCTGTTATTTGAAACAACCTGTATTTGATTTCCCCGCTGAACATGAATGTGCCCCGATATTCCATCTCCTTCCTTTTGGGGGTTTTAACCAGAACTCGTGCTTTGCCACAGGCCAGAGACTGTAACGTTCTTTGAAGTTCACTGTCCTCTATTCTCATGGCCATTTTTATTTCTTCAAAGCTGAACCTACCCCCTTCACTGAACATGAGAAGCACCAGTAACTGGAAGATGAACACCTGGAACTCCTTTCCTTCCTTAAACTTGCTTTTTTAAACAACATTCCCCAGTGTAGTTTGCCACTGAAGTTTTCTATCCCTGTGCTTTCTGAGATAAAATGTCTTAAATACTTCCTGAAGTCTAACCATTTCTAGAGTTAAATGCACTTCCATAGGTGTATATGTTGGCCAGTATCCCATCATAAGTCTATTCACTGTTAGGTCTATAGAGCCTGGGTCACTTTGATTCTGCATATACTGCTTGAAATGAACTATGATGTCCTTGGAGAGCTCCAGGTCCTTGAACATGCCTTCCAGCTTGCTGGTGAAAGCAGCACCACATTGATGCTTTAGTTTTGACAACATAGATCTTTCAGCATCCGAGGTGCTTTCTCCAATGAGTCGTCGTTTTGCCAATTATAAAAGCCTTCAAAGAAATCTTTACTGTGAATGAACCTGAATATTATCATAACCTTGTCCCAGCTCTTCGTCTGTTGCTTCTTTATTACTTGCTCTTGATTTTGAATCAACAGGCTTTGCTATCAATTCTGCAGGCTTATTTGGCCTCTTGTTGATAAATGTTTCAAAGGATTCCTTCATCAAGCTGATGAACTTCTTGTTCCTCTGAAAGCACACTTCTCTCACATGGTCCACATGATCCTTAAAATCTAGCAGGTCCTGTTCCACAGTTTTGCCTTTTTCAGGACTGATAACACCTGTTGTCCCAGAGTCTTGATGTAGTCGCTCCAGTGATGCAGCAGAATTTGCTGCCCAGGTTTCACATGGCTGAACAGCTGGTATATCTGAGTGAGCTCAGCACACTGTTCTTATCAAGGAGATGGTCAAGCCCTTTCTACAGAATTGCTGTTCAATGTTCTCCTAATAGGTGTTTCTCCACAAAAGCAATCAGTGGTTTCTGTATGCTGTGGTCTGAATATGTGATTACTCAGTCTCCCTCTGCCTCTAAACGCTTATGTACATGGTTAACATATTCTGGCCTTCTGCAGCATATAAACAAGTAGTTTCTTCCAAAAATTTCAGTTCAAATGAATCTTTATATACCTGAAGGTCAGAGAGCATACTCAGTAGACTTTTCAATAAACTTCTATCCACTGCTTCACTGCTTCTTTCTTGTTCAGTTAATAGCAGAATTCCATCAATACTACTTTTACTATGAACCATTTTATCACTAATGATACAGTTTCTAAAAAGTTCTAATCCCATATCCCAGATAGAAGGAAGCATGGAATTCTGAAGTACATAAGTGCAAAGCAAAAACAGGAAAATACTTCTGATCATGATCATTTGTATGCAATGATCTTGCCAGCATGTGTTAATCTTCTTTAGAAATAAAACATTATCTGGTGAGTCTTCTCTAAACTGAAAGATCTGTGCTTGGACATGATCTTCACAGACCTGGCACAGCTGTTTGTAGAGTGTTGAGGAAACTTTGTGAGAACAGATTTTCAACAGCTTGGTAGTTTTTCAAGGTTCTATCTGATGGAGATACTACGTGTATGTACGGCTTTCACTGCCTCAAGAAGCTTCTCCAGATGTCCTGAATGTAGTTATCAGGAAAGTCAGGCCTGTCTCAGAAATTCTTGATCACTAATTTCTTGGAGGCACTGCTACCCCCAGGTTTGGAGGTGATGGCGGCCACTGTGAGGGACACGGACGTGCTGATGCCATGGGTGTGCCCAGCAAGCACTGAGTGGTTGGCCTTCCTGGGGATCTTGTCAGCCATGGTTGAGGCCAGGAAGCAGCAGGAGACCGCCCTGATCCACCCTGAGTGGCCGCCCAACTACTCTGCCCAACCTCTTGGGCAATTCTTAAAATAAGACAACAGTGAAGTTTGCCCGGGGAACCTGGGTGGCTCAGTCGGTTAAGCGTCTGCCTTCAGCTCAGGTCATGATCTCCAGGTCCTGGGATTGAGTCCCGCATCTGGCTCCCTGCTCAGCAGGGAGTCTGCTTCTATCTCTGCCTCTGCCCCTCCCCCTGCTCATGCTCTCTCTCTCTCTCAAATGAATAAATAAAATCTTTAAAAAAAACAAAACAAATCAACAACAAAACCAATGAAGTTTGTCATACTGATTGACTCTTCCTTTCACAAATGATTTCTCTGTAGCATGTGATGCTATCTGACAGCATTTTTACCTGCAGAAGAACGTCTTTCAAAATTGGAGTCAATCATCCCAAACTCTACCACTTTCTTATCAATTATGTTTATGTAATATTCCAAATCTTTTGTTGTCATTTCAACCATCTTCACCAGGAGTAGATTCCCTCTCAAGAAACCACCATCTTTGCTCATCCATAGGAAGTAACTCCTCATCCATTAAAGTTTTATCATGAAATTGAAGCAATTCAAATAATAATGACAAAGCTCGAAATATCATAAGAATTATCAAAATGTGACAATAAGATATGAAGTGAGCAAATGGTATTGGAAAAAATAGTGCCAATAAACTTGCTTAACGCGGGGCTGCCACAAACCTTCAATTTGTAAAGAATGCAGTATCTGTGAAGTTCAATAAAGCTAGTGCAATAAAATGAGGTACGCCTGTAGTTTAGAATAGTTCCTCAATTTTTCTGTTACTAACAATAACAGGCAGTGGATATAATAAATTTTTTTGAAGATTTTATTTGAGAGAGAGAGAACGTGCACACAAACGTGTCTGCATGTAAGGAGAGACGGGGGACAGGGAGAGAGAATCCCAAGCAGACTCTGCCCTAAGCAGGGAGCCTGAGGTGGGACTCGATCTTGTGACCCCGAGATCGTAACTGTGCGGCAACCAAGAGTCACAGGCTTCAATGACTGTGCCACCCAGGTGCCCCCAGGCACAACAAACCATGTATAGAAATGCAACTAATTTCTGAGCATTGATTTTGTATCCCACACATTACTGAATTGCTTTATAACTTCTAGTAGTTTGGGGGTGGATTCTTTTGGGTTTTCCATATAGAGTATCATGTCATCTGCGAAGAGAGACGGGTTTGACTTCTTCTTTGCCGATTTGGATACCTTTGATCCCTTTTTGTTTTAATTGCTGTTGCAAGGACTTCTAGTACTATGTTGAATAATAATGGCGAGAGTGGGCAACCTTGTGGTGTTCCTGATCTGAAGAGAAGGCTTCCAACTTTTCCCCGTTGAGAATGGTATTTGCTGTAGGCTTTTCATAGATGGTTCCATCCCTACACTCTGAAGGGTTTTAATCAGGAAAGGATGCTGTATTTTGTCAAATGCTTTTTCTGCATCTATTGAGAGGCTTGCATGATTCTTGACTCTTTTCTTGTTGATATGATCGATCACACTGATCGACTGGCAAATGCTGAATCACCCTTGTATCCCGGGAATGAATCTCACTTGGTCATGAAGAATAATCCTTTTAATGTACTGTTGGATCCTATTAGCTAGGATCTTTTTGAGAATTTTGGCGTCCATGTTCATCAGGGATATCGGTCTGTAATTCTCCTTTTTGATGGGGTCTTTGCCTGGTTTGGGGATCAAGGTAATACTGGCCTCATAGAATGAGTTTGGTAGTTTTCCTTCTGTTTCTATTTTTTGAAACAGCTTCAGGAGAATAGGTATTATTTCTTCTTTGAATGTTTGGTAGAATTCCCCAGGGGAATCCATCAGGCCCTGGCCTCTTGTTTTTCGGGAGGATTTGATAACTGCTTCAATCTCTTCATAATTAATTGGTCTGTTTAAAAAATCAATTTCTTCCTGTTTCAGTCTTGGTAGTTTATACGTTTCCAGGAAGGCATCCATTTCTTCCAGGTTGTTTAATTTATTGGCATAAAGTTGTTGGTAAAAGTTTCTAATGATCCTTCCTATTTCATAGTTGGTGTTGGTGGTGACCTCTCCCTTTTTATTCATAATTTTATTAATTTGGGTCCTTTCTCTATTCTTTTGAATAAGTCTTGCCAGTGGGTTATCGATCTTATTTATTCTTTCAAAGAGCCAGCTTCTAGTTCTCTTGATCTGCTCCACTGTGCTCCTGGTTTCTAATTCATTGATCTCTGCTCTAATCTTAATCAACTGCTTTCTCGTGCGAGGGTTAGGCCTGTTCTTCTGTTCCAGCTTCTTGAGGTGAGAATATAAAAACTGCATTTTAGATTTTTCTATTCTTTTGAGTGAGGCTTGAATGGCTATGTATTTTCCCCTTAGGACTGCCTTTGCAGTGTCCCATAGGTTTTGGACCGTTGTGTTTTCATTCTCGTTGATCTCCATAAATTGTTTAAATTGATTTTTAATCTCCTGGTTTATCCAATCATTCTTGAGCAGGATGGTTCTTAGTTTCCAAGTTTTTGAGTTTCTTCCAAATTTTTCCTTGTGGTTGAGTTCCAATTTCAAAGCATTGTGGTCTGAGAATATGCAGGGAATAATTTCAGTCTTTTGGTATCAGTTGAGGCCTGTTTTGTGACCCAGTATATGGTCTATTCTGGAGAACATTCCATGTGCATTCCAAAAGAATGAGTATTCTGTTGTCCTGGGGTGTAGTGTTCTATATATATCTATGAGGTCCATCTGGTCTAGTATGTCAATCAAAGCTCTTGTTTCTTGGTTGATTTTCTGCTTAGGTGATCTGTCTATTGCTGATAGTGGAGTGTTGAGGTCCCCTACTATTACTGTGTTTTTATCTATATGTCTCTTTATTCTGGTTAGGAGTTGGTTTGTGTATCTTGCTACTCCCCTGTTGGGGGTATAGATATTTATAATTGTCATATCCACTTGTTGGATACATCCTTTAAGAATAATATAGTGTCCCTCTGTATCTCTAACTACAGTCTTTAGTTTAAAATCTAATCTGTTTGATATGAGAATTGCTACCCCAACTTTCTTTTGAGGTCCACTGGCACGAAAAATGGTTCTCCATCCCTTCACTTTCAGTCTGGATGTATCTTTAGGTTCAAGATGAGTCTCTTGTAGATAGCAAATGGATGGGTCATGTCTTTTTATCCAATCTGCAACCCTGTGGCGTTTTATGGGAGCATTTAGGCCATTCTCATTGAGAGTGATTATTGAGAGAGATGATTTTAATGATGTCATGTTGCCTGTGACGTCTTTGTTTCTACAGATTATAAATTTTTGTTCTGTATCACTCTTGGGGCCTTTTTACTTTTATAGAACCCCCCTTAATATCTCCTGTAGGGCTGGTTTCATGGTTACGAATTCGGTCAGTTTCTGCCTATCTTGGAAGGCCCTTATCTCTCCATCAATTCTGAATGACAACCTTGCTGGATAAAGGATCCTTGGCTGCGTGTTTTTCTGGGATAGAGCTTTGAAAATATGCTGCCACCCCTTCCTAGCCTGCCATGTTTCTGTAGACAGGTCTGACGTTAATCTGGTATTTTTTCCTCTGTACGTGAGAAATCTTTTTGCCCTGGCCGCTTTCAATACTGTATCCTTGGATCTAATATTTGCGAATTGTACTATGACGTGACATGGTGTAGGTCTGCTGTGGTCGACCTTGGGAGGGGTCCTCTCTGCCTCTTGGACATGAATGCTTGTTTCCTTTGTCAGATTAGGGAAGTTTTCAGCTACAATTTGTTCAAATATCTCTTCTAGACCTCTCTCTTTCTCCACCCCCTCGGGGATGCTGATGATTCTGACATTGGAACGTTCCATTGAGTCAGTAATCTCCCGTAATCTACATTCTTGAGATTGGATTTTTTTGAGCCAAGTTTCTGTTTTAACTTTCTCTTCTACCATCCCAACCCCCAATTCACTAATTCGTTCTTCTGCCTCATTTACCCTGGCTGTCACAGCATCTAGTTTTGACTGCATTTGATTCATAGCATTTTTAATTTCTGCCAGATTCACTCTCATTTCCGCCCTTAGAGATTCTATATTCTCGTTAATATTCTCGTTAATATTTTTTTCAAGCCTACACATCATCTTGACCATTGTTACTCTGAACTCCATTTCTGACAATTTTGTTATATCCATATCCATCAGTTCTGTGGCAGAGGCCACAGACTCATTATCTTTTCTTTGCTGGGGGGTATTTCTCCTCCTCGTCATTCTGATGAGGAGAGGTTGCGGGGCTGCCCAGAGCAAATTATTGACCAGGACCCAGGCAGTGTGCACTTGTTTTATAGGGACCTTAGGGATGTGGGCTTCTTGATTTTCCAGCTTGCCTTCTGGGGGAGGGGCCTGCCGCACTGGTATTCAAGCAACCCTGTTTAGGTAGAGTCGCCCTGTCCCCTGCGAGGGGGGATGGGGATGGGCACATTGTGAGCTGGTATTTCCGGGCTTTTGTTCTCTGGCGGCTTTCCCTGGAGGTTTTCTGTGTCTCTTCTAAGAGTCAGAGCATCAGTGGCTGTATCCTAGCCTCTGTCTCAGAACAGAGAGATCACAGTCCGCTTTCCACTGAGCTCTCTTGGCCACTTTAACTCTGTTTCTGTTGGTGCTGCCAAAAACCCTGCAGCGTCATGGGTTGTGCGCCCCATAGCCGCTCTCCCAGCCCTCACTTCCAGGGCCGGCACGTCTCTGTCCTTTGTGCTTCTAACACTGCCAGCTGCCCCTGGTCCCATGCACGCTCCCCAGCTCCCTGTTTCAGTGTGGTTCGCGCGTGCTCTGGAGTGCCGGTTTTCAGTCTGGTCGCATGCGCTCCTGAGCTCCCAGTATCAGTCCGGTTCCAGTGAGCACTCCGGCGCTCTGGTTTTCAGTCTGGTCGCGCGTGTTCCCGGGCTCACAGTCTCAGTCTGCTTTCTCGTGGGTGCCAGTCTGCGAGTCCAGCCACTCCCCTGTACAGGTAGCTACTGTTTCCCGGTGCCCAAGCACAGCGGTTCCCTCCCCCTTCCGTTTATCTTCCGGTATCTGTGCGCGGATTCATGGCTCCCTGCTTTTTACCTCAATATTCAGCGCTGGAGGTATTCGTTTGTAGAGATCCAGATGTATCCTCTGCGTCTCAGGCTGATCCCATGGGTTTTTAGGATGGTCTGCTACATATCCAGCTCGACTCAGAGGACCAGCTGAAAAAGGGGTCCCCTACTCCTCTGCCATCTTTTTTCCTTCCTATCCAACTATTTCTATGTCTACAAGAAACCCACCTTACACATAATGATATAAATAGTTTTAAAGTAAAAGGACAGAAAAATACATACCACACAAACACTAATTAAAAGAAAGATTAAGTGGCTATATTAATATCAAAGTAGACTTCAGACCCAAGAAAATTACCAGGTATGAAATTCATCACATAATGAAACAAGCCAATTCATCAAGAATTCCTAAATTCCTAAATGTGTATATACCTAATAATAAGAGTTTCAAAATATATGAAGCCAAAATTTACAAAACTAAAAGGAGAAACAGACAAATCCACAATTATAGTTGGAGGCTTCAACATATCTCCTTCAGTAATCAGTAAAGAGAGCAGACAGAATATTAACAAGAACAAACAGGAACTGAACAATAGCATCAACCAACTGGATCTGGCATTTAAAGAACACTCCACCTAACAACATCATTTTATTCTCTTGAAAATGTACACATGGAACATTCACCAAGATAGACCCTATCTGTGTCATAAAATAAGTTTTAGCAAATTTAAAAGAATTGAAATTATATAAAGCATGTTCCTCTAAACCATAAAAGATTTAGAAATTAATAATAAAAAGACAGCAACAAAATCTCCAAACACATGGAAATCACGCTTTTAGATAACCCATAGGTGTAAAAGGAATCAAGGGAAATAAAAATATTTTGAACTGAATGAAAATGAGACTACAACATACCAAAATTTGAGAAATGCACCAAAGGAGTGTCTAGAGGGAAATTTATGGTATAAAATGCTTATATGGGAAAAGAAGAAAAGGTCTCAAATCAATAATCTAAACTTCCACATTAAGAAACTAAAAAAAATAACAAAATAAATTCAAGGCAATCAAAATAAAAGAAAAAAGAAAACAACAGAAATTGCTCAAATTAAAAACAAAAAAACTCAGTAATCAGTGAAATCAAAGCTAGCTTATCTTCATAAATAAAAAAAAATTGATTTAAAAAAAAGTCAAGCAAAACTAACAGAGAAAAAAGAAGACACAAATTACCAACATTTAATATGTAACAGGGGATTTAACTACAGACCCCAGACATTAAAAAAATAATAGAGAAATAGTGCAAACAATTCTATGCACATAAATTCAACACCTTAGATGAAATGGACCAATTCCTAGAAAACCACAAAATGCCAAAATTCACACCAGATGAAACAGATAACCTAAAGAGTCTTACAACTGCTAAAGAAATTAGATAATCACAAAAACAATTCTCTTCCAAAAACAAAATCTCTAGACCCAGATGATTTCAATGGTGGATTCTATAAAATATTTAATGAAGAATACCAAACTATCAGATATCTTCCAAAAAAACAGAAGACAATACTTCCCAACTCATTTTAGGGTAATGATGTTTACCTGATACCAAAACTAGACAAAGATGGCACAGGTGAAGATAACTACAGACCAATATCCTTCTTGGATAGAAATTTTTAAAAATCCTCAACAATGGGCGCCTGGGTGGCACAGTGGTTAAGCATCTGCCTTCGGCTCAGGGCGTGATCCCGGCGTTATGGGATCGAGCCCCACATCAGGCTCCTCTGTATGAGCCTACTTCTTCCTCTCCCACTCCCCCTGCTTGTGTTCCTTCTCTCACTGGCTGGCTCTATCTCTGTCAAATAAATAAATAACATCTTTAAAAAAAAAATCCTCAACAAACTATTAGATAATTTAATCCAGCAATATACAGAAACAGTAATACACCACGACTAAGTGGGGTAGATCCCAGGAATGTAAAAATAGCTCAATATTTGAAAATCAAGCAACATAGTCCATCCTATGAATGGTATAAAAATATAAACCACGTGATCATATCATTTGATGCAGAAAAAGCATCTGATAAAATTCCATATTCTTCAACAGTAAAAACATTTAGCAAACTAGGAATAGAAGGAAATTTCCACAATCTGATAAAAAGGCATCTCTGGGGGTAAAACATCAGCTAATATACTTAATGGTGAAGACTAAGATAGGAATAAGGAAAAAGGATGGTCACTCTCACCACACCTATACAACATCATACTGGAAGTGTTGGTCAATGCAATAATTTAAGAAAAAGAAAGAAAAGGCATACAGATTGGAAAGGAAGACATAAAACTGCCCCTGTTCTCAGATAATATAACTGTTTATGTAGACAACCCCAAGGACTCTACCAAGAACCCCTAAAACTCATAAGTGAGTTTACAGTCACAGGATAGAAGGTCAACACATTAAAAAAAAATTAAATCATATTTGTATACATCAGCAATGAACAACTGGCAAATTAAATTTTAAAACCAACACCATGGGCATGTGGGTGGCTAAGTAGGTTGTGTTGGACTCTTGATTTCAGCTGGGATTATGATCTCGGGGTCATGAGACTGAGCCCCATGTCAGGCTCCATGCTCAGCAGGGAGTTTCCTTGAGATTTTCTCTCTCCTTCTCCCTCTGCCCCTCCCCCCTCTCATGCTCTTTTTCTCTCTAAAATAAAGAAATCTTAAAAAAAAAACAACACCATTTACAATAGCTTTAACAAAAGGAAACAATCAAGTATAAATATAACAAAATATGTATAGGATCTGTACCTTGAAAACTATAAACCATTGATGAAATATATAAAAGACGACTTAAATGGAGAGACTTACCACAGGTCATGGAGAAGACTAAACAGTGAAAAAGTCAACTCTCTCTAAACTGATCCACGGGATTTAACATACTTCCAATCAATATGCCAGGAGGATTTTTTTTGGTACATATAGATAAACTGAGTCTAAAATTCATATTGAAAGGCAAAAGAACTAGAAAAACCATTAAATTTCTGAAGAAGAACAAGAAAGTCAGAGAAATCACAGTATCTGATTGTAAGACATAACCAAGAAAATGTTCATACTACAGTACTGGCAAAAGGATGGACAGAAACAGAGAACAATGAAAAAGAACAGAGTCCAGAAACAGACCCTCCAAAATCTGGCAAATTAATTCTTGACAAAGGTGCAGAAGGCAATTCAAGCAGAAAGGAGCGTCTTCCCAGCAAATCATATTAGAACAAGTGAGCAACCATACGTAAGAAAATGAACTGGCCTAAACCTCACACCTTCTATAAAAATTAGCTCAAATGAGATGACCGAACTAAATGTAAAACTGTAAAACTTTTAGAAGAGAATAAAGGAGAAAATCTTTGTGACCAGAGGCTAGGTATCATCTTAGGGATGATACCAAAATGATAAAACTGAAAAATGAAACCTCATCGAAATTAAAAACTTTTGCTGTGCAAAAGACACTGTTAAAAGAATGAAAAGACGGGGCATCTGGGTGGCTCAGTCGGTTAAGTGTCTGCCTTCAGCTCAGGTCATCATCCCAGAGTCCTGGGATCGAGCCCCACATTGGGCTCCCTGCTCAGAAGGGAGTCTGCTTCTCTCCCTGGGCCCCTCACCCTGCTCATGCTCTCTCTCTCTCACACAAATAAATAAAATCTTTAAGAAAAATAAAAAAAAATAAAAAATGAAAAGACAAGCTACAGACTGGGAGAAAATATTTACAGTACATATAATCAACAAAGGACTTGTATCCAGAATACATAAGGAACTTTCAATGCTCAACAGAAAAAATACAGACAACACAAATAAAAAATGGACAAAAAGACTACAAAACAGAGATGGCAAGTGAAAAGACACTGAACACCATTAGCCACTAGAGAAATGCAAAAGAAAACCACAGTGATGAAAATGTTCTAAATTTAAGACTGTGGTGGTGCTTGCACTACTCTGAATATACTAAAAACATCCAAATTGTACACTTTAAATGAGTAATTTTATGTTATGTAAATTATAAGAAAGACTCTAAAAAATAGAACTACAATGAGATACCATTTACACACATATTAGAATGGCTAAAATAAAAAATACTGTATCAAGTGTTGGCAAGGATACAGAACAACTGGTACTCGTATTTTGCCAACGGGAATGCAAAATGAAACAGCCACTCTCGAAAACACTTTGGCAGTTTCTTATAAAGTTAAACATTGACTTACCAAATGACCAAGCAATCCCACTCCTGAGTATTTAGAGAAATAAAAAACTTATATTCACACAAAAGCCTGTAATAAAAGGAATGGATTATTGATACAAGGAACAACTTGCATGAATCACAAAGGACTTACACAGTACAAAAGAAGCCAAATGTTACATACATATTATTCTACTACTTATATGACACTCAAAAAAGACAAAACTATAGCGATGGGACATGGGGGTTATGTGTAGGAGGAAAGTGTGACTGCACAGGGACAGCTCAAGGATTTTGGGATGACAGAACTACTCTGTACCTTGATTGTGGTGGTGACTACACAGACTTTACATATGCTAAAATTCATAGAACTGTACACCCCAAAAAAGTAAACCTTACTGTAAGTTAACTTAAAAAATAAAATTTAAAATGTCAAGCAGGGACTCCTGGGTGGCTCAGTCGGTTAAGTGTCTGCCTTCAGCTCAGGTCATGATCCCAGGGTCCTGGGATGGAGCCCCACATCGGGCTCCTTGCTCAGCGGGGAGCCTGCTTCTCCCTCTGCCTGCCGCTCCCCCTGCTTGTACGCACTCTCTCTCTCTCTGACAAATAAATTAAAAAAAAAAAACTTAAAAAAATATCAAGCAATCAAATAACCGTATCAATTTATATTATCACTATTATCACTACATTTCCCAGCAAGGAGAGACATGAAACAAAAAGGAAGAAAATAACTTTTGCCTAACCATTTGTTTTTAAAAATGCCATTTTAGGTAATACATAACCTGAATTTCTCCAGTCTTACCAGCCTCTGGGTGTATTAGTGCTAACTCCAATGTTTACAACCCGTTGCCCTTACTTGAATAAAATCTCATATTTCCTTTTGGTCTCTACTCCTCCATCCTCACCCCAGTTATTTGTGAGAGGTGTTCTTATGTTCTTCACATCCTGTCCCTACTTTGTTGATGTCCAATTCTTATAAAGTCACTTAAGGGAACTATTTCACCACTGCTAATGCTGACCTTCCAAATCTGCAAATCCTTAAAACGTTCCTTTAGTCCTCAATATATGAGACATGCTAGGTTTCCTACAGCGATGAGAAGAATGCCCTCTCACTGTAATTGTCTTAGGTTCCTTGAACATGCCATGCTCAACTCTAGATTCTGGTACATGCTCTTTCCTCAACTTGAAAAACTGCCCCACCTTTTTCCTAACCCATTTATCCTCCAAATGTCAGCTAAAAGATTAATACCTTAATACAACATTCTCTGAATCCCCCAGGTTATGTTAAATTTCCTTGTCATATTACTCTATAGCACTGTGTATTTCTTCTTCACAGTGCTTACATACTTTTAATTACTTATTTAAAATCACTGCTGGGTCACAGACTCCATGAAGACAGGGCAAGTGTCTATTTTGTTCAATGCCATGTCTAGTATATGGTAGTCACACAAGACTGGCTGCTGTATACCTTGAGATGTAATGATCTATTCCTGGAGGTATGAAAAGAAGACTATGAGACCATCTCAACAATAATGTAAAAGGCGGGGCGCCTGGGTGGCACAGTCATTAAGCATCTGCTGTAGGCTCAGGGCGTGATCCCAGCGTTCTGGGATCGAGCCCCACATCAGGCTCCTACACTAGGAGCCTGCTTCTTCCTCTCCCCCTCCCCCTGCTTGTGTTCCCTCTCTCGCTGGCTGTCTCTCTGTCACATAAATAAATAAAATCTTAAAAAAAAAAAAAAGACATAGTATTAGCACTAAATGTACCTAAAAGATGTCTGAAATAAAAATTCTGAACAATATTTAAAACTTTAAAGGACTAATTAAGCTCAATCTTGTCCTCGTAACTGAATTAACAGATGTTGCCTGTTTTTGTTTGGAATACATATCATCTCATAGAATTAATTATTTAGCTAATATTTTCTCTCTTATGAAATCTGGTGTTAATTGGAAATCAATTTTTGTTAAGTCTAAACAAGTTAAATGTTTAGAGAGAGACATAATGTAATACCCAAATCTGTTTAAAATCACTTAAAAAGACACTGATCTATTTGATCAGTTTCAAATAGACTTGGACTATCAAATACAGAACAGACACATTCTGTCTGACAATATGTATTTCTGAATTCAAGTGGGTTTTTGCAATTCAACAGGCATTATTCCATGAAGTCACATTAAAAACATATTAAAGATCAAATCTCCCTTATGAGTAGTAAAGAGAACTAAATTGCATTTCTGTCATTCCTCACTGGCTCATTATAGACAAGGACCTCGAGATCCTTAACTAATTACATCTGCAAAGACCAAATAAATAAATAAAAGTTACAAATTTCCAATTAAGGTCACATTCTAAGGTTAATATTTTCGTACTTTAGCTTCCCTTCTAAGACAGAGAGGCAGTGCTGATTAAATACGTTGTTTTGCAAGTCACAAATGACATTCTTATTGCTGCTAAGACAAATAGACCCTTTTCAATCCATATCTTCTGAGCTCCCTCTGCTGCATTTCACAATACTGACCATTCATAGTTCTTGACACTCTATCTCTCATCATAGTTTCCAAGATACTAATCTCCAGTGTTGGTTCTTCCAACGAAAGTCTACCACCTATTAAGGAAGACATCAAAATCTTTATCTCTTGCCCATATCACTACACTTACTGAGATCTAGACTTATACACCATGCTGAACATCTATTAGCTGTCCCAAAGACACCTTAAATTCAACTAATCCAAAATTGAATTTAGCAACTTGGAAGTGTACTGATTAGGAGCAAAACCTCTGGAATCAACATTACCCAACTCAAAATCCTGGTGCCACCTCTTTCTTATTAAATGTCAGACCAAGGAAAAGATACTCCAAATCTTTCTTTGTTTCTCTCATCTATAAAACAGAAATAATAACTAACCTACACAGGTTATCGTTTATAATGCTGAATAAAATCAAGGTCTAAAACGGTCAATCCTTATTTCACCATGGAGGATTATTCTATGCTAAGATGTGAGTTGTATGGCAATGGGTTTGTAGAACCAAAAAACTACAGTGCTTCTAAGAATCAAAAATGTATTTCCCACACCACCACGTTTTAACAACATTTCTGTTATCAATGAAGTATACGTCTTATAAGTTTTTTTGAAAGGCTGATATTAAATTGATGACAATTGAGGAAATATTAAAGTAGATACTGCCTCTCAACATAATGATTATTTCATTCACTAATTGATGGCATCTTTTTGGGGGTTTAGCATTTCATCTTTTTGGGGGGTTTATTTTAGCTAAGTAGTGTTTCTCTAGTTATCATGGTACTTCAACTAGCAGCAGCATGTGTAAGAGAAACCATATTTGTTTAAGTTTCTTAAAGTGAATCTGTGATTTAATTATAAACTTCTTACTCAAGATTTTGCCAATCCCAGTTCCTAGCACCCACAAACCCTTACCCTTCAAGCCATGCTGCATATAACTTTTGCAAGGCTCATTCACTTTCGCCTTGGTAAACTGCTACCTCTATTTTTTTATTTTATTTTATTTATTTATTTGACAGAGAGAGACAGCCAGCGAGAGAGGGAACACAAGCAGGGGGAGTGGGAGAGGAAGAGGCAGGCTCCCAGCGGAGGAGCCCGATGTGGGACTCGATCCCAGAACGCCGGGATCACGCCCTGAGCTGAAGGCAGACGCCTAACGACTGTGCCACCCAGGCGCCACTGCTACCTCTATTTTTTAAAATATTGAAAATTATATTTTACAACTGCATTATTATAAAGATAAATATAATCCAGGTTCAGGTTGGGTTCATTATAATATATTCATTATTCTTATATTCCTTTTTCTTCTGATTTTAAAATATATTAAAATTGAAGCTTTTATGCAGGCTCCTAAGAGAACTGTCGGCCCTAGGTACTGTGCTTACAGTGATGGATAAGTTAGCTCTGCTTCAAGACCCTGCTAAAATGTCAACTCTCTTAGATATTCAAGGATCTCTTCCCAAACTTTCTCAAGGCCAAATGTCACCTTCTTACTCTCACAGCTCTTGGCTTTTCCTTATAACACTTATCTCATTGAATTAGATAGTTAAGAATCTTCTTCCTTGTAAGGACCATGGTTTACTTATTTATTCATTTTTTTTTTTACCAACTCTCACCTCCAGGATTTGGCACATGATTCTGGTTTTTTATTAAGCTATGTGTTAACGTATTCAGGAAAGAACCCACTCTTCTATCTTTGTTTGTAGAAGGAAAGGTAAAATAGGAACTGTTAGAAAAGACTGATGAATAAAAATGGTCACACACAATATCCAGATAGAAAAAGGTTTTTAACAATGTGATGTAAGATCATGAAATAGCCAAATGTCTCCAGGCAAGCTACTACTCCTAGTAGATAAAATATCAGGATGATCCTACAAAGAGTTGTTAATTCAGTGAAATAAAGAATATAGAAAACTGAAGATGGCTTTGGATGACCAGGGCTTAATGGATATAGAACAAAGAGAAGATTCCAAAAGGAGCTGAAGACAGGTAAGAGGAAGAAAGAAGGAGACCATTTTACTATTAACATCTTTCTAAATGGGACTATATCATTCAGTCTCTAAGCAGATAGGAGTGGTGCTCAAGAAGCAGGACGTCTTTAAAAAGGAATAAAATGAAAGTAGTTCCTGCCTACTGCAAGGAAGTAAAAGCAGTTCCTCATGTGATATAAGATCATGAAACAGCCAAATGTCTCAAGGCAAACTAACTACTACTCTTAGTAGGTAAGACAGAGAAGACAGCTGTCTTCTTTTTTTTTTTTTTTTTTTTTTGTTTTAAAGATTTTGTTTATTTATTCGACAGAGATAGAGACAGCCAGTGAGAGAGGGAACACAAGCAGGGGGAGTGGGAGAGGAAGAAGCAGGCTCATAGCAGAGGAGCCTGACGTGGGGCTCGATCCCATAACGCCGGGATCACGCCCTGAGCCGAAGGCAGACGCTTAACCGCTGTGCCACCCAGGCGCCCCAAGACAGCTGTCTTCTTACTAGAGAAGATAAATATCACATATAGGTTGACTGAAAGAATCTGGTGTCTTTGTGGCAAAATGGCCCTAGTATAATAATTGGAATATTGACTCTTAGGTTTCTTACATAATTAAGAAAGCAATGGTTTTAGAGCTGAAAAACATGTGTACATTCTAAACTTCAGTTTTTTAAAGTTTTTGTTATGTAGTATTACTGACAGTTACTTTATGACTTTATTATCATTTTGGGATTATATAATATAAAAGCTCCAATAATTTATTAATGCTTTAGGTACTTAAAGGGTATGACTCCCTAAAATCTTCTGTCAAATATAAAGCAGAAACTAAAAAAGGAGAGAGATATTTATAATTTGTATGGTCTTTAAGAAGATACCAAAAAAAAAAGTCTTTAAAATTTTTCAGTGAAAAAGATGTATGAATTACCAATAACGCTATCATTCCAAAACTGTGGGAAAATTCCTAGTATTAGAGGACACCTGCTGCATTAAAAATATAAAATTAAAAAGAATGCTCTCCATCTACCCAACATAATTATTTTGTTCTTTCAAATATGAAGAGTGATGACAAAATGAAAGGTATTCACATTAGAGGTCTTGGGGGACATTCGATAATTCCACTGACCTGTGTAAACACACCACCTGTCCAAAACACACTAGTCTATAAATAATCATAGCTCTTCGCATCCCCAAAATGGAAACATCATTTCAGGAGGAAAGCAAAGCAAGAGAGACAACTGTGTCAGGTTGAAAAACAGTCTGAATTCTATTTTGGTACCACTGTCCTGATAGTCAAGCATTTAACTTTCTTAGGCAGGATTTTTCAAAAGAATAGTCAAATCACAGGTTAATAACCATAAATTAACTTATCAGTTAAAAACAAAGTAAAATTACATTTTTGTTCAACTAGGTTACATTATACCTCAGCCATTTTATACCATAGGCCAATTTGTCAACTAATTTCTTCAGTTTCATTCAGTCCTTTTAAAATGAGAGTTCTAAATAAAATTAAAATGTATAACTGAATGTATAAATTAATTTAGAGTAACATTTTAATTTAAGGTCTAACTCTCTCCTTTACACATTTCTGTTTAAATGCTCACTGTATATAACAAAAATCTAAACTCTAATACTGTGTCTTAGAAAGACATATTTTACCTACATTGGGACAATGACTTTCAAACTATGATCCAGTGGCAAAACAACACTTCCTTACAACAACTTCTTTCCTTACCTGTCTCAGAGACCTATTTTGATACTATCCTAAGTGGCACTGCAAACCAACTACTAACAACTACCTAAGCCTACTGTCAGTTCCAGTCCGTCAAACTTAACACTCTCAGACTTGATGAATAAATGTCAACAAATAGTACCAAAAAGGAAAAATGGGAACATAGAGTTATCTATATACTGAAATCTCATAACCTGGATTTTCTCTAGTGTCAGCACAGAATGGAGGAATGTCCTTGTAAATGACATCTAACCACCACATGCTCTGATTTTACTCTCTGATCAAGTCTACCTTTTAAACATTCTCATTTGGATACTGTAACTGATTAAGCACTCTATTAAGGACATAACTCCTGAAAAATACTGGCTGGTACAAAAAGAGACAATAACCTTCTAAGTCTGTGGTTTTTAAACTTCAGAATCCCTTGAAGAGTTTGTTAAAACACAGCTGACTAGGCCCATCCTTTGATTAAGGAGGTCTGAGGTGAGGTCCAAAAATTTACAGATCTAAGATTTATTTATTTTGAAAGAGAGCACACAGGCGTAAGCAGGGGGAAGGGCAGAGGGAAACAATCTCCCGCAGATTCCCTGCAGAGCAGAATCCCTATGGGCTCTAGTCTTAGACCCTGAGATCATGACCTGAGCAGAAACCAAGATTCTGACGCTCAAGTGACTAAGCTACCCAGGCACCCCCCCAAATTTACAAATCTAACAAGTACCTATGTGATACTGATGCTATTGGTCCAAAGGAACACATTAATCACTGGTCTAATAATATTAAATTATATTCATTTTCATGTCCCACACATAAACTCATACCTCAGATTGCTCTAACCCATCAATTTATAAATGTTACTTTATATTAACAGTTTTTAAATTTCTCTTACTGGATGATAGATAATTACCATAATCATCTATTTCCACCAGTCTTTCATATTGTACCTCTACTTAAAGGAAAAAAAAAAAAAAAGGTTCCAAAAGAGGTTGTCACATCACCTACTGTTTTAAGACAATGGAACTTGAAAGTCTTCAGAAATTCTACCCTATGTCACTATATAATTGTCTTTGCAATTCCTCATTAATGAAATTTATTCTCTAAGACACTATGCTTAGGTTTGGTTTAGATAACTAAGTTACCCTTTTAATATTTCTTGAAAGATAATTTAATAAGCATTATCATATTAAAAAGGAAAAAAGGCAGCTCCTCTTCTATCTCTTAGCACTCTCTGCTCTCTTTTCTTCTGTCAGAACCACTTATCTTTTCATAAACCACACTTTGGCTCTACTGATGTCTAAGAAATAAAATGTTAGAAAGATGCTTAAACACATCAATATTTATTAAATATCAAATTCAAACATTTTGATACACCAGACCGAAACCCTAACATAGCTCCCCAATCTTATCTTTCAGATTCTCTTATATGATCCCTTTTCTTGCAAGTCTATCTGCTAACTTTCCATTAGATTTCATTCTTCTCAAGTGAGAACCTCTATGCTCTCCTTTTTCAATTAATATCATACTTAAAATCAGTTTGAGCCAGGTATTAACTCAATTTTCCCTGACTTCATTCAACTCCCTCCAATATTTTTTTATCTGCTAATATACATTACATTTGAATTATACTTCTTTGTACCTTCAAAAACTGCTTTTATCAGTCATTCACTGTGTATCTTAATGTTAAAAAATCTGAGGTTCTTTGATTTTTTTTTCTTCTTTCGTTTAAAGAAAACTAGTCCATATAAGACAGCATGTAATAAATGCTTACTGAATGCCACAACTTTGACAAATAAACAAGTTTACTAAATATCAGTGTGGAAAAGAATGTTAGTGCTTACCAATATAAGTGTAACTCCTCTTCTGCTTGGCACACAAATAAACAATAGGTTAGAGTTCCTCTGCAATTAGGTGGGGCCACATAACAGAGTTCTGGCCAGCAGAATGCAGATGGGAGCAATATATTCCACTTCTAAACCGGGCCAATTAAAATCTCGCACACAATATCCTACCCTCTTTCCGTTTCTGTGGTGACCTTAAAGGTCACAGGTTGAAAATTACAGAACTACACGATAGAAGAAAGCCGAATCCTTAAATCACTTTTTGGAAAGAACAAACCTAGGAGAATGTCCTGATCGGGCATATCCACACTGGACTTTGTGTGAATGAGAGTTAAACCTTCATTATTTAAGCCACAGAAACTTTGATTGATCTGTTACAAAACTGGCACCACTGATAACAACATGGCCAATAATGTTCAGGAAATTTAAAAAATCCTTTTTTTTCCTTCACATTTCCCAGAGATTAAACTTATCTGTACATTGTCCTAAGTACAGTCTTGGAGTATTAATAGCCTTTTTCACTCACAAATCAACATTACTATATTCACTATTATAATACACCGTATAGTAGAACGAAGTAGATGATACAGTCTGACACTTAAAATGTATTTGCAAATGATTTCTTACACAGTATTATTAGAGCACTTATAATATTTTATTCATACTAGAAGCAGAACTACACTATATCTGAACCCCTCACAAGGGCCCTTTATTTCTAAGACCTATGCAAAATAAAATTTTCAAATAAAAAGTGAGGAAAACAACTAATATTGTGACCAGAAAAGGTTGATTCCATTTAGTAGGGAATGAGTGTAAATTTTTAAGCCACAATACCTATGTCATCATGTTCCATCATATTGTCCTGATCCAAAATTAAAGTAATATAAGAACATTTTAATAGTCATCCAAATATCACTATCTCGAAAATTATGTTGCACACACATACATACACATAAACACAAAAAATAATTTGCTAGAACCAAGAAATGAAGTAGGAACAATTCCAATTCAAACGATCAAAATCATTTAATTTCTTGGTTATAGTAAAAAAAAAAAAAAATCCCTCAAAGGGAAAATAATTTTTTAAGTGTACCAAACACATGGAGTTAAAAAATTAAAATACAATTTAAGATTTATAAGTATCAGTAAGGAAACCAGTAAGATTTCCTAACAGAGGATCTCACATAAAGACCAAATTATTTTGGGGCGCCTGCGTGGCTCAGTCAGTTAAGCATCTGCCTTTGGCTCAGGTCATGATCCCAGGGTCCTGGAATCGACCCCCACATCGGGCTCCCTGCTCAGCGGAAAGCCTGCTTCTCTCTCTCCCTCTGTAACTCCCCCTGCTTGTGTGCTCGCTCGCTCTCTTTCTGTCAAATAAATAAATATAATCTTTAAAAAAAAAAAAAAGACCAAATTATTTTGACCAGTGTTACTTTCTATTCAGTAAGTGCACCTAGTCTTTAACTGAAAAGGAAAAAAATGTTTTCCCTAGTTTTCTGGCTCTTTCTTTGCGACAGCCCTCAGTTCTACTGGCTTCCTGGCTTTATAACTGATATTACCAAGATGAAGTGTTCCTAACAAAACATGCCTTTCTAAAGGTAAAGAAATTAAGAACTAACAGATCATCCCCACTACTAGAGGAAACTATAAAACTCTATTAAATATGGAGAGCATGTTTCAAAATGGCCATCACCTCCCCAAACCTTCCCCCCCCCCACAATCTACTACGTAATAGTTACTTAATACAGTTAAAAATTTTTAATGAAAATCATTATATTAGTATTGGTGAGAAAATCCAGAATGTATTCAGGAAACTTTTTAAGTCTTACCATCCACTGATGAACTACAATCTACGAAGCAGCCTTCTTATGTTAATATATTCATTTCTGACACAGGGTTAAGCTGTTCCCATTAGTCCCTATATGAACACTGTGTGTAACTCAAAGAGAAAAAAGTGATGACTAAATTACATTAGAAAAGAATTAAAGAANTTTTTTTTTTTAAGATTTATTTTTATTTGACAGAGATAGAGACAGCCAGTGAGAGAGGGAACACAAGCAGGGAGAGTGGGAGAGGAAGAAGCAGACTCGTAGTGGAAGAGCCTGATGTGGGGCTCAATCCCACAACGCTGGGATCACGCCCTGAGCCGAAGGCAGATGCTTAACTGCTGTGCCACCCAGGCGCCCCCTATTTGATTCTTAATAAAAGTTGCAATGAGTCTTGGAGAGCAAAATACTTGATCTGAAAAAGAGTAAAACTCTATAAAAAATATACCATTTTTTCTTTCTTACACATAATATCCCTTCAGTTTCTCTGTTCTATAAAAAGGGGTAATAATGATAAACAAGCATTTGAAAACAAAGGGTAGTACTTCCTTCTTGTTTGTGTTAGTTCATCAATGCATTTAGCCTTTTAAAGTGCCTGATGTGCTTAGCTAAGGAAATAAGACAATCATAAAATGCTTATTTCTGTGCCATAATTTTAGCCTTGTTTTGTCAAAAGAGGATAAACCAGATTAAAACTACTAATAATTTCTGGAACATATTTGTAAAAAAAATATACAGCTCTTGGTGAAATCATGATGTGCTAGTATTGTTTTTGTCTACTGCACATCAAAATAACAAAGATTAAAAGTGAAACTGTTTATTAAGTGTACTACTTAAAATAATCCTATTTGTTGGATACATATTACATTTTAGGAAACAATGCTCTAAAACATAAGTTAGACTATGTGACAGGAAAAACCACTTACCTAGACAGATAATGTTAAACTCACGATTTAAGAGGTTAAAAACAAGAAAAAAAGAACAACACAAAGCCTCGAAATTATTTATCTAACTTGAGAAAGACCCTTTTATACTAGCCATAATTCATATAAAGTAATAGTCTTCATAAAATAAATGTTTGCTGGGCACATACTGTATACAAGCAGAATGTACTGGGAAGAAGAGGTACAAACTTATTCCTCCTTTAACATCTTACAAGATATTAAAGGAAATAAAACATATACACAGAAAACTACAATACAAATTAGAATTTGGTCGGTGCCATAAGGGAAAAAGAAACAGCTAGGAGTATTAGGAAAATATTACTTCTAAGAGCATTACAGAAGGTTTTAGGGAAGCTGACATTAAATGAATCTATAAACTTGGACAAAATTCCTACTGGTAGATATCGGAAGACAGCTGCATTCTTTCTAGGAAGATGCAGCATAAGCAAAAATCCACTCACTAAAAAAATGCTGAGTTTTCAAGAAACAACAACTAATCTAGTTTAACTTTAGAGAATAATGAGAAGTATGCTAGATACTTAATCTGAGACAAACTTATCTGCAAGCCAAGTAAACAAGTATTAAGTGTTATCTGATAGACAATAAAAAGTTTTGAGCAGGAAAGTAACAAGATTAGATTTTGGAAGAATTTGGTAGAGTTAGAAAATTCAATTAGGATACTACATTATATCAACTTAGCCAGTGATTGTTTAAACAATCTGGTCTGGGACCCCAACTTATTGATGCCCCAAAAGTGCTGTTTATGTGGATTGTATCTATGGATATAAACCATACTAAAAGTTAACACATTTATATTATTTAGTTACTAATTCACTTTAAAATGGTGATAGCTTTAACTAAATTTAATGTAGTAATCATTCCACGATATATACAAATATCAAATCATTATACTGTATACCTAAAACTAATACAAAGTTACATGTCAATTATATCTCAATTAAAAACAAGGAAAAATAATAAACCCATTAATGTGTTGACATAAGTAATGTGTTTTAAGAGAAATAATTATACTTTCCAAAATAAAAGAAATGTAGTGAGATTAGCACTGTTCTTCATTTCTCAGATCTCTTCAACATCTGGCTTAACAGGAGACAACTGGATGTTCCTATCTGCTTCTGCATGCAGTCTGTTTCAGTATGTTGTGATTGAAGATAATAAAGCCTCACACATACATAGCTGGCAAACAGAATGTACCTTAATATCCTTTATAGATAATTGTGGATATTCTTTTTTGACACTACACCGAAACACGACAAGTGTAGCTTCTTAAAGGCTAGTGGCAATGCATTAAGTATCTTTTTTCACACTGTTTAACATTAAAACCCCTTTGTCTATCTTACACTTCCAATGGATCTTGCATCCATTCATTACTTTGTAGAATCATGCACTGGTCATATGGAAAATATGAGTTCTCTGGGTTACACAGATGTTCCAAAAGTTGATACATTTCATTATAAAACGGCATTAGCTAATACTACTACTGGTCTCAAAAGAAGTGTTTAGTATAGGAAGCTGTCAAGCTTATAGTAGCAGATAAAGGTTTTTTAAAAACTCTCATTTTCATTTAAAATCTCCAATTTCTTATTGGCAACAAATACTGGCACTTGTTTTTCTTGAAGCGATACTTACTGAACAAGCAATTGTAGAAGAGCACTGAAGCTTAGGAAGAGGAAGAAAAACCAGGTCACTCTGGGAGGCTGTCAACACTCAGAACACTACAGAATCCTGCGAAAAGACTGACATGGGACTAGCATTAGTGGTCCACACATCCCTAATATCCCATATTAAATGGGTGGGCTAAGTCTCCTTATAGAGTGTACAGAGAGAATAGCAAACAGAAGGATTCCCCTACTTGCACCATAAGGAAACTGACAACAACTTGTCTATCTTTACCACTTCAGATCCATGGGGGTAGGAACTCTTTTGGCTTTCAACCATCCACAAGATTCCTACTAATTCATACTGTCCAACCACCAGACCTAAATTCAAAAGGCCCAACAAAGACAAAGGGATCCAACAGAGCAAATATCAAGTAGAATAATCAGAATACAGAACAACAGGACACAAAAATAATCAGAAGACTCACTGAAATAAAATATCGAAGGAGAGAGATGAAACAATGGATAATATAATCAGACAACTAAAGTAAATTTGAATATGGAACAAGAAATTTTTTCAATTTCTAAATAACATAATTTCTTGATTAATGATTCAGTAGATATTCACCATTCAAACCCAAATTTATAGCCTGGAAAAAACAGAAGAAATATTTCTAAGCACAGAGCAAAAAATATGATATAGAAAATGAGGAAAATGATAAGAGATTTGGAGACTGTATTTAGGATACCTAAAATACAAACAGTACGTGTCACAGCAGAGTTAATCTAAACAACTTCAAATAATCATATATGTTATTTAAACAAATTATATAAAGACCTAGATGTGCAGACCAAAAGCACTCACTATTAATAAGAAAAACACTCCCTACGTGGACATAAAACTGCAAAATTCCTGCTCTCTGGGTCAAGGGTTAATGGACCAAAAGACAAAAGAGACAAAGAAGACTTAATTAAGGTAATAAAAATGCAACTGCTAAATATAACTCAACAAATATATAAAAACAGATTCTTATAATTTCAAACAGATTATCATGACCATAGAACATTCTCAAATCCTTAATAGATCTTAAAAACACGGATATTTAAAGCCACGTCCTCTAAAATTAAAATCAAATAATAAAAATGATTTTTTAAAAAATCCTAACTACTTAAAAATTTACTACTACTACTACTTAACTAACTACCTAACTACTTAGGTAACCCTTGGATAAAGGAAGATATTAGAAGGAAATTTCAAAGTTATCCAGAAAGCAATTAAAAAGGAAAAAAAAATTCAGGCCAAACCTATCAAGCCAAACAATAGAAATAAAAGCTAAAATTAATCCAATTGAAAAAACAATAAAAGGGTGTTGGGGTGTTATATAAATCCAAAAGCACGATTAGGAAAACAAAGAAAACAGACAAGATAAAAAAGAAAGGACACATAACCACAGATATAGGAGAGTTTAAAAGACATTAGAATGGATACCCTAGGGGCACCTGGGTGGCTCAGTTAAGCTCCCACTCTTGATTTCTGCTCAGGTCATGATCCCCACGCTGGGATCCACACTGGGCATGGAGCCTGCTTAAGATTCTTTTTCTCTCCCTCTGCCCCTCTCCAACCTACCCGCTCACACGTGCTCTCTATTTTAAAAAAAAGTATACCCCAAGCAATAGTAGAGCAATATCTGTGAACTTTAGAATTATGAATAATTTGGGACACCTGGGTGGCTCAGTCACTTAAGCGTCTGCCTCCTGATTTTGGCTCAGGTCATGATCTCAGGGTGGTAAAATCAAGCCCCATGTCAGATTAGGATTCTCTCTCTCCTTCTGCCCCCCTCCCCCTCTCTAAGATAGATAGATAGATAGGCAGATAGATAGATAGATAGATAGATAGATAGATAGATAGATAGATAGATAGATAGATAATAAATGGGGCATGTGGGTGGTGCAGTTGGTTAAGCGTCGTCTGACTCTTGGTTTCAGTTCAGGTCCTGATCTCAGGGTCATGAGACTGAGCCTCCCGTTGGGTTCCAAGCTCAGCATGGAGCTTGCTTGAGATTCTTTCTCCCTCTCCATTTGCCCCTTCCCCCTGCACATTAAAATAAAAGAATGAATCTTTTTAAAAATTAAGAATAATTTTCCAGCAAAATATAAATCACCAAAATGACTCAATAATAAGTAAGAAATCTGAATAGTCAAATTACTTCAGAAATAATTGAAAAGATGACTATAAAGTACCATTCAAGATCAGATAGCTTCACCATCTTATTCCTCACTTAGGGGAAAAATAAAAAGATGATTATGATAAATAAAACTTATCTAGAGCTTATTGTGGGCCTGACACCCTTCTAAGTACTTTTACATATTATCTCAATTAATTTTCATACAAGAATAGAAATAGTAACTACTATTACTTGTATTTTGTAGGGGATTTTAAAATTTATCCAGCCTTTTCTAGTTGTTGCAGTGTGTTTGCTTTGACCTACTTCATTCTTCTTGAAAGTAGAAGTCTGCAAGCATTTTTTAAAATTAAAAGGATGCAGTTATAAGAGCCATTTAATAAAATATAAGCTTATTTCCTTTATATAATATGATTTAGCCAAACTATTTCTCCTTACAAAAAATAATTTTTGATCTGTACTCTGATAATATCCGTCACTTAAGGGCAGCCAGAATTTTAATGAAACTACTAAAACTGTACTGAAGCCCAAACCCAGCTCAATCTCTGAGTGGACTGAAGTACTCAGCCACTGACCTATCAGCCTAACATAGAAAAGGGAATCATCTCTAGTCAAGGATGTTATTCATCTGAAAACTCTAAGCTTCTTTTATATACGATATTCTACATATAATGAAAATAGGCAAGAAAATATGCTAACCAAGAGGAAAAAAGCCAGACAATAGAGGAGACTCACAGGTCATTCAGATATTGGATTTAGAAGTCAAGGACTTTAGGGGTGCCTGGGTGGCTCAGTTGGTTAAGCATCCAACTCTTGATTTCGGCTCAGGTCATGATCTCAGAGTCCTGAGATCAAACCTTGTATCAGGCTTCACACTGGGTGTGGAACCTGCTTAAGATTCTCTCTCTCCCTCTGCCCCTCCCCAATCCATTCGTGCTCTCTTTCTAAAAAAAAAAAAAAAAAGTTTTTTTTAAAAGTCAAGGACTTTAAAACATCTGTGATTAGGGGCACCTGGATGGCGCAGTCATTAAGCGTCTGCCTTCAGCTCAGGGCGTGATCCCGGTGTTCTGGGATCAAGCTCCACATCAGGCTCCTCCGCTAAAAGCCTGCTTCTTCCTCTCCCATTCCCCCTGCTTGTGTTTCCTCTCTCGGTGGCTGTCTTTCTCTGTCAAATAAATAAATAAAATCTTAAAAAAAAATTTGTGATTAATATTTCAATACTGGGAGAAATGGACATAATAGATGAAAAGATAAAATCATCAGAAAAACAAAATATATAGAAACAAATGAAATGGATATTATACAACTGAAAAATACAACATATGAAATTAAGAATTCAGTGGATGGATTTAATAGGAGACTAGATATGACAGAATCTAAGATAGGTATACTGGAAGACAGTTCAATTGATAACATCAAAGCATGTTAAGAAGAGAAAATGGAAAATACAGAAGAGTGTTAGAGACATGAGAGGAATGCACAAGGGCTTGCATACATGTAGTCAGTCTCTGAAGAAGAAGATGGAGAAAATACGGTGAAACATTATTTGAACAGATAATGGCTGAGGAAGATTGCCAAACTTAATAAACAAACAAACAAATAAAAATCCACAGATGCAATAAATTCAGCAAACTCCAAGCTGAATAAACACATAGAAAACCACATCTAGGCTCATTGCAGTAAAACTGCTGGAAATCAAAAAGAGGGGAAAAAAAATTAAAAGCATCCAAAGAAAAAGAGGCATATTACTTTCAAAAAAGCAACAGTAAGAGAGGCAGCTGCCTTTCCATAAGAAAATACTGAAGCCAGAAAGCAATGGAATGGAATTTTTAATGTGCTGAAAGAAAAACCGTCAACCTGGGATTATAATCCCAGTGAAAACATCCTTAAAAAAGGATGGTGATAAGTTTTTTGACAGGGGCGCCTGGGTGGCTCAGTCGTTAAGCGTCTGCCTTGGGCTCAGGGTATGATCCCGGTGTTATGGGATGGAGTCCCACATCAGGCTCCTCTGCTGGGAGCCTGCTTCTCCCTCTCCCATTCCCCCTGCTGTGTTCCCTCTCTCACTGCCTGTCTCTCTCTGTCAAATAAATAAATAAAATCTTAAGAAAAAAAAAAAAAGTTTTTTGACAAACAAAGCCTGGCAGAATTTTCTGCCAATAGATATGCAGAAGAAATACTAAAGGCAGTCCTTTAGAAAAAGGAAAATGATCTCAAATGGAAAAATAAATGCAGAAAAGGATGAAGAATACCAGAAAGGGTAAATATAGAGTAAATAAATACAGGGTAAATGATCTTTAACTGTAAAAAACAACAACAACAAACAACCTGTAATGATTTGCAGAATTTGAAATATATGTAATATATGTAGTACTAAAATATGTAACAACCATATATAAAAAGCAAAGAACAAAGATGAAGTTAAAATTTCTAAAGTTCTGGGGCACCTGGGTGGCTCAGTCCTTAAGCGTCTGCCTTCAGCCCAGGGTATAATCCCAGGGTCCTGGGATAGAGCCCGGCATCCGGCTCCCTGCTCTGCTGGGAGCCTGCTTCTTCCTCTCCCATTTCCCCTGCTTGTGTTCCCTCTCTAGCTGGCTAGGTAGCTCTCTGTCAAATAAATAAATAAATAAAATCTTTAAAAAAAAATCTAAAAAAACAGTTCTAAAGTTCTACTGAAGTGATAAAAGCAGTAATTTATATTTGAGTTAATAATTCAAGAATGCATTTTGTAATGTTAAAAAAATTAGCATTTATCAGTTTCTAGAAAAAATGCAAATGTTAAACATCCACCATTATAAAATCATAAATTATATAACCGGAAAATATATAGTTAATTATGACACATAAAGCATTATCTGAAAGCCAAATAAATGATTAGTGATGTGAATTTGCAAAAACTAAAAAAAGTGACAGAGTAGAATTCCACTAGAAATCTTTTATCCTCATAGAAACATTTCAGGTATAAAACTAAAGAAGCAGCTATAAATATAACACTGATATTCTCAGGCTGACACTCATAAAGGGAAAGTACATAAGCTGGCAGAAATCACCTGAAGAAAGACAGTCTAACAATATAATCAAGAAGATAGAAGATGTTAAGACATACTTATTCCACATTCACACAGGCACTGGGCATCCCTAAATTTGGGTCTAATTAGAGATGATCCAAGGAGACACCTAATAGTTTGTATACCAGGACATTTACTGGGGAAAAGTGGCTGTAAATCTGTGGGCATACAATGTAATAAATCACACACACAACCCCAAAAACATGTACACTAAGAACCAAGAGTAATTAGAGTCATAGATTTATTAAAGTTCAACTCTAATAGGAAAATTTTAAGATGATACATTTAGGGAACTGTGAAATAACAGAAAAAATACATGTTTCAGTGTCTGTCCCCACTTCCTGGCACAAAGCTCTGAGTTCCTAAAACCCTTGTAATCTCTTAAGTAATGAGAGCACTAGGAGGATTCTTTTGTTCTGTTGTTAAGTCTTCCCACCCAGTTCCTGACATAAAGCTCCTAAATCCCATGGAGTTTCCTGGGTGATAGGAGCATCTTTTGTTCTAATAAGGAAATGTTTAGTGGGCTTCTTAGATCGGGGCTGTCACCAAAAAGACCAACCCATGATTAGAAACTCATAACTTTCAGCCCCATCCCCTATCATCCAGGAAGAGAAGAGGGGCCAGAAATTGAGTTAATGATCGATCATGCCCGTGTGATGAAGCTTCCATAAAAATCCCAAGGTACAAGGTTCAGGGAGCTTCTGGGTTGCTGAGAGAGTAACATGCCCGTAGAGGGCACGGAAGCTCTACAGCCCTTCCCACATACTTTGTCCTGTGTATATCTTCCATCTGGATGGTCATCTGTATCATTCATCATATTCTTTTATAATAAACCATTAAACATTAGGTAAGCATTTCCCTGAGTTCCATGGGCCATTCTAGCAAATTACTGAACCCAAGAAACAGGTCATGAGAACCCTGATTTATAGCCAGTCAGTCAGAAGTACAGGTGACGATCTGGGACTTGTGACTGGCATCTGAAGTGGGGATCTGAGCCCCTAACTTGTGGGATCTAGCATTAACTCCAGATAAAGAGTGTCCGAATTGAAGGGAATTATGGGACACTGATGGTGTCACAGAGAACGGCTTGTTGGGGGAAGAAAACTTACATATTTGGTGAGTTTTTCCTACTCTGGAACTATATTCAGAAATTATATGCATCTCTAACTTGAAGTGTCCCCTGCACAAGGAAGTTATGCTTTTACCAAGTTCACCATTATAACTGTTAGGTAGAAGCTAGACATGATCAGGTAAAGAATACCCCAAGGTAGAGTCCCAAGTCCTTGAGTAGGAGTGACAGACATCTCAGCTGGAGGCAAGGATGAGGATTTTTTAAAAAGCTACGTTATAAGCCCAGGAGCTCAACATCCTGACCTTGTAGCTTCCATGACCTTGGGTCTGACAGATTAAGAATCACAGGTAAAGAACAAGCAGTTCTCCTCTCCCACCTCTGCCCCAGGGTAACCCCTAGACTCATTATAATGCATCTGCATTACATGCTCGGCACTCCCCCCCTCTGCCCCCCCCAGCC